>NC_090814.1:100491466-100643966 GCF_000390325.3 Nicotiana tomentosiformis | reverse complement strand
ATAAATTGGTGTAATTAAGAAAAAATAATTATCTTGAATTAACTAAAAAGATATAATTAATTTATAATTGTAGAATAAATTAATTTATTTTTGTGAATAGAACTTTTAGGGTATGAGTTGAATTTCTTTAGTTTAGTTCGTTTATGTTTAAACTCGTAGGATATGAATTGAAATTTTAGTTTTTAGGATTTATTATTGTAAATTGAACTTTTAGGATATGAATTGAACTTTTAAGATATGAATTGGACCTTTTGGATATGAATTGAACTTTAGGATATAAATTGGTGTAATTAGGAAAAAATAATTATCTTGAATTAACTAAAAAAGATATAATTAATTTATAACTGTAGAATAAATTAATTTGTTCTTGTGAATCGAACTTTTAGGGTATGGGTTGAATTTCTTTAGTTTAGTTAGTTTATGTTTAAACTCGTAGGATATGAATTGAAATTTTAGTTTTTAGGATTTGTTCTTGTGAATTGAACTTTAAGGATATGAATTGAACTTTTAAGATATGAATTGCACCTTTTGGATATGAATTGAACTTTTAGGATATAAATTGGTGTAATTAGGAAAAAATAATTATCTTGAATTAACTAAAAAAGATATAATTAATTTGTAATTGTAGAATAAATTAATTTGTTCTTGTTTTATTTGTATAGATGGAACATCGTACTTGGATGTACAATAGGAATTATCCTAATCGGCGGGGATTGCGGGAGGATTTTGTAGAAGGGGTTGATGACTTTATTAGACATGCAATGTCACTTCTACCATACCAAAGTGAAGGAGTAATTAGGTGCCCCTGTGTCAGGTGTGATTGTATGAAGTTTAAAAAATCGAAGGAAGTTAAGCTTTATCTTTATAGGAAGGGGTTTATAGAGAATTACTTTGTGTGGACTAATCATGGAGAAATGGATGGTAGCCGTGGGATATTTCATAACATGGTTGTTGGTGAAAGTAGTAGGTCGGTGGAGAATACAAATCTTGATTCTAGAATTCAGGATATGGTTGCAGATGCTTTTGGGATGCACTTCGGGGGTGAGTCCATTGAAAATGTTGAACAAACTCCTAATGATGACGCAAAACGTTTTTATGAACAGTTAGAGGAAGCTAGTCATCCACTACGTGAAGGAAGTCCGCACTCTGAGCTGTCTGTTACAGTTAGATTACTAAGTATCAAATCTGATTGGAATATTTCTCAAGCAGCCATGGACTCTTTCATTGACCTTATGAGTGAACTAATTGACCCTAATATCAACTTACCTGGTGATTTCTATAAGGCAAAGAGATTGGTTTCTAAGTTAGGACTTTCGTCAATGGGAATTGATTGTTGTGAAGATGGTTGCATGTTATATTATAAAGATGATGCAACTTTAGACAGTTGTAAATTTTGCGAAAAGCCTCGTTTCAAGAGGCTTTCCAGCGGGAATATGGTTGATGTCAAGGCGATACATTATTTACCTCTTATACCTAGGTTAAAGAAGTTATATGCGTCGATGAGTTCTGCTCCTCATATGAGATGTCACTTTGAAAATAGAAGACCACCTAGTGTTATGTGTCATCCTTCAGATGGAGAATCTTGGAAGCACTTTGATAGGACATATCCAGATTTTGCTAGTGAACCAAGGAACATTCGGTTAGGTCTGTGTGCGGATGGCTTCACGCCTTTTTCTATATTTGCGACACCATATTCATGTTGGCCTGTATTTCTTACACCTTATAATCTACCACCTGAGTTGTGTATGACTACTCCATATATATTCTTAAATTGTATTATCCCTGGTCCATGTAATCCGAAAAGTTTAATTGATCTATATTTGCAACCTTTGATTGATGAGCTAAAACAATTGTGGTATGATGGTGTTGAAACATATGACATATCAACCAAGCAGAATTTCAATTTGCGTGCTAATTTAATGTGGACTATTAAAGATTTTCCTGCATATGGAATGTTGTCTGGGTGGATGACTACTGGGAAGCTAGCTTGTCCTTGCTGCATGGAAAATAGTAAAGCGTTCACTTTGAAACATGGCCGAAAGCAATCATGGTTTGATTGTCACCGTCAATTCTTGCCTGATGATCATGAGTTTAGAAGGATGAAAAATGCATTCAAAAAGAATAAAGTGGAATATGATTCTCCACCTCCGATACTTTCAGGTGAGGAAATTTGGGAGAGGGTCCAGAACTTCAGTAAAGTTACTGAGGCTCCACCTTATAGATTCCCCGGATATGGTGTTAATCATAATTGGACGAAACAGAGTATATTTTGGGAGTTATCTTATTGGAAGGATAATCTTCTCCGACACAACCTTGATATCATGCATATTGAGAAAAAATATTTTGATAATTTTTTCAACACAGTGATGGATGTTAAAGGTAAGACAAAAGATAACCTGAAGGCTAGAATGGACTTACAGGGATATTGCAGGTGGCCTGAATTATACTTGCAGACAGCAAACAATGGTAAGGTGTTCAAGCCCAAAGCAAGTTACACATTCACTTTGGAGGAAAGACGACAAATTTGTGATTGGGTTACGAAATTGAAGATGCCTGAGGGTTATGCGTCGAATCTTGGAAAAAAAGTAGATATGTAGGTAGGGAAGTTGAGCCATTTGAAAAGTCATGACTGCCATGTTTTCATGGAGACCTTAGTGCCTATTGCATTTTGTGGTTTGCCTTAAAGAATCTGGAAACCCATCATAGAGATTAGTTTATTTTTCAAAGACTTGTGTTCTACCACATTAAGGGAAGAAAACCTACTTCGGATGGACCAAAACATTTGTGTAATTTCTAGTAAGATGGAAAAAATATTCCCATGTGATTTTTTTGATGTGATGGAACACCTTCCAATACACCTTGTACATGAGGCACGACTTGGAGGGCCTGTTCAATGCAGATGGATGTATCCCTTTAAGAGGTAATATTATAAGTTTGATGTAATATTCTATTTTATTTGAATGTTCTTGGCTAACATGACATTATGTAGGACAATTGGCAAATGCAAATAATTTGTTAAGCAGAGGAATAAGATTGAAGGATCTATATGCGAAGCCTATCTTGCAAAGGAAACTGCACATTTTTGTTCTTATTATTTTGAGAGTAACGTGCCATGTTCTAGGAATAGTCCCAATAGACACACGATCGAATGTGTGAATGATCCATTATATCCACTAATGTCCATATTCAATCAACCAGGCCGATGTTTTAAGGATGTTAGAAAGAGAAGTTTGAGTGATATGGAGTACAAGTTAGCTACACTTCATCTGTTGCTAAATTGTCCCGAAGTTGTACCATTTCTCAAGTAAGTATTGATTTATTAGTTATCAAAATGTAAAATTTACTGTGACTACATATTGATGCAACTACTAAAAATATTTGATGTTTCACAGTCACTTCGTGGGTCAATTTGGCCATGATGTTGTATATACGAGATTTGATACATGGTTCAAACAGTTTGTAAATATATATATTTGATACGTGGTCAATTTGGCCATGATGCTGTATATATATATACGTAGTGAATGTATAAAAATTGATTCATAAGTTGTGCTAACTTATGAATTTTTTTAACACTATGTAGGTAAATAATCCAAATAATGGTGTAAATCAATTTTTGAAAGGTATATCTTGGGGACCTGGGCTTCAGGTCATAACAATGTCTAAGTACGTAGTGAATGGTTATAAGTTTCATGTAGAGGATTGCTCTAAAACAAAAATAGCAACAACAGCGGGGTGTGAGTTCAAGGTGGTGATGGCAACCAAGTTGAAGATATTGATTATTATGGTATGGTCAAAGAAATATTACAACTAGAATATACAGGTTGGCCATATAAGAAATTGATACTCTTTAGATGCAAGTGGTTTGACCCAAATCCAACAAGAGGTACAAGAGTACACCACCAATACAACATAATTGAGGTTAATCATACGAGGGAGTATGATCGCTATGATCCTTTCATAATTGCACATAACGTTAGGCAAGTACATTATGCTCCTTATCCATTGCGGCGGAATAAGTACGATTGGTGGGTTGTAATAAAAACTAAGCCTGTAGGTAGGGTGGAAGTCGAGAATGTGTTAGATGTTGCATATCAAAACGATATCTCCAATGTTCACTAAATAGTGGACGATCAGTTAGAAAATGATTTGGAATATCCTGAACGCATATTGGAAGAAGTTGATATAAATAAAGTAACAATTATAGAAAATGAGGACGAAGAATCAACTGATGAAGCTCAAACAAGTGAGGACGAAGAATTCTCGGACGAGGAACAATACGTCGATGAGGATTAAAAAGTTGGTTTTTAAAGCACTCTCGTTTTATAGCTAGTTTCTTATATGTTTCAATCTAAATATGTATTATATTATGCAGATGGCAGGCAAGGGTCAAGGTAACAATGACCCTACTAGTTCTCGGGGTCGAGAAAAGGGTAGGAAGGGAAAGAGGAGGGTGGAAAATAATAGTCCATCTTGTCCACCCTTTTCAGAGATGCCTATGTCTTATCCTCCACCACACGGCTATACTGATCTGCCATAGCATCACGAGCCGTACACCTTCATTCAGACACCAGGTCTTCCATCACAGGGCCATAGGACTATACGTCCGACATACAGTCCAGCTGCCTCACAACCATCTGCATCGCAGCCATCTACATCACATCCACATGGATCACATCCCTACATATAACAGCCACATGGATCGCATCCATCCGTGTCACAACCACTCGGGTCACAGCCACTCGGGTCACAACCATTAGTATCACATCTACTTGGGTCGCATCCATCTATGTCGCAGTCACATAGATCGCAACCATCTTCATCATCGACTCCATCTATTGCAGGCCTTTGCCTGCGAGGCAGTAACTCTGACCCGCCTACACCATCTTCACATGCCTCTGATACACATGCTTCGGATGGTGATGACGAGGTAGTGCATTATGATCGATATGGCAGGATCATCATAGTCCCTGAGGGTGATGGGTAAGTGTTATTCATTATTTTTGCGTCTATTGATTTGTAACATTTTTACTAAGATATTAATGTGTTTTTATTATTAAATTGCAGGTTCAGGCCGGGTAATAAGACTACGAAGATAATCACCAATGCCATCAGAAAGCTTTATGATGGCCCTTATGCGACTTGGACTGATTGCCCATCCTCACTGAATGAGCAAATTTTCAATCAATTTAAGGTATAAATATTCTTTTAAAAAGTTTAATAATTTATATTTATGATATTTTCATCTAATATTTAAATTTTGAAATACAGAGCAAGCGTGTATGGAAAGACCGCTATAGCGCGGAAGTGGCTGCAAATTTTCATCATAAAGCTCGCAAGAGATTGACAGATGCTTTCTCGGATGCTAGAAAGAAGAACAAGAGGCCTGGCTGGTTACTTGAGAATTTGTAGAATGATTTGCAAAGACAATGACTTACTGCAGAGTTCTTAGAGAGGAGAAAAAAAGGAAAGAAAGCTCGCGCATCCGAGAAGGGAGGCTCCTTGCACACTGGAGGTGCGATCAGCCTAGGGAAAATAAAAAGAAGATTGGTACGTAATTGCTTAAATTATTTTACTTTTCTAAGTATATCTATTCTGTTTATTAACTAAATTAATTTGTTTTCAGGAAAAGAAGTATGAGCATCCAATGAGTCATGATGAGCTAATCAAGGAGACGCATATTGTGAAGAAGAAGAAAGAGGGGGATCAAGATAGGTGGGTCGAGGACCGGGCCTCGACTACATATGTAAGCTTTCAATTTTCTTTAAGTATTATAATTTACTTTTATAAAATTTTTGAAATACTTATTTAATTTAAAATAATATAGGGTCGCTACCAAAGTAACGTGTAGGAATTCATCCGTAGTCATCCAGCTGGTGAATCGGGTGAGTCAACCCAACTTTCGGACGAGGATGCTGAAAGAATATGGTTGGAGTCTGTTGGCGGTCCAAAACGGGGGAAGGTATACGGGCTTCCTACTGAAAACTTCCATCGCCATAAGTGTGGAATGCGAGGAATAGGGACTTCCTCGCAAGGTGAGCAACTTAATAGGGAGAGCCTCTCTGCTATGCGGGAGACAGTGACAAAGATAACATCCGAGCTAGAAGCGGTCAAGGAAAGAGAAAGGCTTAGAGATGCTCAATTCCTTGGCATGCAAGCTCAGATCAGAACTCTCCTATCTACTGGAGCTTTTCCATTGCCCCGATCTCGTGAGTCATCTCCAGAGGGTCGACCTCCACGTGATCGTTCCTCCCGTCCTGCTCGTGATCGTTCTTCCCGTCCTCCCCGTGATCGTTCTTCCCATCCTCCACAAGACCGTTCTCTATACCGTCTTGTAAATGAAAGTTCATCAGACGGTGATGATGATGTTGTATAAAATACCCCTTGACTTTTATATACTTTGAACTAGACAAATAGAACCAGTTTTGAACTAGTTGTAATTAGTTTTAAATTGGTTTTGAATTTTTATGTTCAATTGAACTTTAATTTGTTAGTTTTAAAGTATTTATTGAATGTTTTGATTGTTATTGTGTTGTTGTTGTTGTTGTTGTTGTTGTTATTGTTGTTGTTGTTATTAGGTGTATTGGTATGCTGGCAGGTGGTGTAGCTGCCAAAACATGCATTTTATGCCAAAATTAAACCCAAAAAAATCGACCAAAGTTGGTCGATTTTTAATAAATAAAAAAAATCATTCCAAAATACCGACCAAAGTTGGTCGGTTAATAAACATTGAATTCCCAGAATTCAACATTACCGACCAACTTTGGTCGGTATTTTGCCTGCATTGTTGAGGTTACTGACCATAGTTGGTCGGTAATGTTTAATTTTAATTATTTTTAAAAAAAATATATTTTCAATTACCGACTAAAGTTTGTCGTTTTTTTTAATTTTAATAATTAATAAAAAAAAATAATTTAGTTAAACCGACCAACTTTGGTCGGTAAAATTAAATTAATAAAATATGTTTCCGACCAAAGTTGGTCGGTAAGTACTTAAACTTGTTAGATGGTCGTCTAAAGCTACCGACCAACTTTGGTCGGTAGCTTAAGACGACCATCAAAACACCGTCCACACCCTAATGATCGCGTTTTGGTCGGTAACTCGCCATAATTGACCAACTTTGGTCAGGTTTTTTGGTCGGTTTTTAGCGAATTTCTAGTAGTAATATAGGGATATGTCCCATATAAAGAGAAAAAAAGATAGGGAAAAGGGGCATATGATATTCATTGGATAAGAACAGACTTCTGTAAAAGATTCTCTCTCTTGTAAAAGATACAGAGATTACCTTTTCATCAAGATTCTTGTTCATATTATTCCACACTTTTCCATCAGATCCGAGAATAGTTCGAACATTCTAGGATTTATCTTTCACTTATCATTGTCAAGAGGAACAATTATCTAGTTCATTCATTATTGGGTGAATCATTTCTCCTATTTACTTAAATGCCATTTGTTGTTATTTATTGCTAGATACTCCTCCTTTATTGCTCATTCCTTTTGGAATATTTAATGTATGTTATTATTAGTCTCCCACTAGATCTGTTCCACGTTATTCACATGTTCAGAATTCGTATCTAGAGATATTATCATTAACTAGGTTTAACCCATCATTACATAAATATAATAGTTTTAACCAAAAATTATACTTTTTGGTCAAATAATTTGGCACCGTGTGTGGGGATTTCCTAGTTAAATTTTTAGTTTCCTCTATATCTATAACTAACACGGGTCACTAACGTAAAAAAGAGAGAGGCAAGAACAAGATCTCCTTTCTTTGCATGTACAAATCCAATATGGCAGGTAATAGAGAAGAAACGATGAGGATAACAAGTGACCTCCCAACTAACATCATGAACATCATCAATGAGAGCTGTGAAATAGCAGACGGAGACACAACGCCCAACGCCTACCATGGATGAGATGGATCACCTCCTCCTCACTGCAGTATCACAAAATCTCTTGGTAAGGGAGCCTCTACATCTGTGGTGGAGGAGACACCCCCATCTATAAAAAAGCTCCAGGCTTGGCTAACTGACACGCTAACCAATGTACTCCGTAAGCCCGCTCGGGACCTGGTTACAGAAAACACAAGGACTTGAATTGTATTACCAACGGACGAATAACATGACCAACCTCTTCCTCCAACGACAGGTATTACTCACAATGTCATTAATAGTGAATGTGACAACACTCTCGCAACCGTTCTGAAAAGGATGGAGGAAATGCAGAATGAGAACAAAACGCTTCGGGACCAAATGAGAGAACACCAAGAAATGGTCGATAAGATATCGGGTGCCCCTAAGCTCTTGCCGAAGAGGGATGCCGACCGGTTCATCGAGCAGCCGTAGAGTGATGACGCCACCCCACATGCCATACCAAAAGCCTTTAAAATGCCACCCTATCTGAAAAAATATGATGGCACGACCGCAAAGACCATTTGACCCACTACGTCACCGCCATGAAAGGCAATGATCTCGCCAAGGAACACGTATCCTCCATTTTGTTGAAAAAATTCGGTGAGACCCTCACGGGAGGAGCATTGACATGGTATTCACAACTGCCTGCACGTTCCATCGAAACTTTTGAAGAAATGGCCGACAAGTTTGTAACGTCCCATGCTGGGACCAAGAAAGCCGAGGCAAGAGTAAACGATATATTTTCTATTAAACAATCCCCGAGATAGGGATTGAGGGACTTCCTCACCCGATTCAACCGATTAAGAATGACCTTGCCAAACGTATCGAAAAGGATTACGGTCGCAGCCTTTCAGAATGAGCTGAGCATAAATGGTTCAAGGGCAACAAGAAAGCTATTAAGTTGGCTCATGAAGTACCCTCCAACTACTTGGGATGAAATATATAATGCGTATTGTGCCGAGGTCCGAGCAGACGAGGACGACCTCAATGGACCGACTCATTGATTAACCTCGGTACAGGCCAAATCCAGAAAAGATCGAAGGGATGATATCAGAAGGAACTTCGCAACTCTGCGATCCAACAGGGAACGACATCTACCATATGTCAGAGCTACCTCTGCATCCTCATCCCGCCACGAAGAGGGCCCACCTAGATCAAGGACAGGGACTCACGGAACGAAAGAGGTATGCCCCCTTTATTATCCGCTCATAATTTTTGTGTGTTACCTACAGAAATAGTCTACGCCCTGAAGAAGCTCGGACCAAAGGTGAAGTAGCCGCAAAAGATGAGGTCGAACACGAGTACCAGAAAATCGGATTCCTTTTGCAAGTTCCACCAAGAGTGAGGGCAAAAAACCGAGGATTGTATCGCCCTAAGACAAGAGGTCATAAACATGCTACGTCAGGGACACCTTAAAGAGTTGCTGAGCAACCGGGGAAGGACCAACTTTTCTAGAGGTCATGAACAACATCAAGGACCGCCAAAACCGTCCTCACTGACCCGCACAGTCCACATGATCATCAGCGGTGGCAACGATGCTTCTATCAATAGTGTGAAGTTCACCACAACCCACAAGCTTAAACGGCCAATCACCCACGAATGGTATGATGAACTCGGAAAAAGTATCATCTTCGATAAGTCAAATACCGAAGGTTTGGTTTTCCCGCACTATGATGCCCTTGTTATCACTTTACGAATTTTAGATACCGATGTGGGACGCATTATAGTAGACGATGGAAGCGGCACGTGCATTATCCACCCTTGAGTGCTTGCACAAATGAAACTCGAAGATAGGATAGTGTCGCGTTGCATCACACTAACGGGTTTTAACAATGCAGTTGAACGAACATCCAGCGAAATCACAATCCCTGTCCTGGCCGGTGGCGTCACTCTGAAAACCACGTTCCATATCATGGACTAAGACATAACGTACAATGCCATAATAGGGCGACCATGGATACACACCATGAGAGCCATCCCTTCCAGCTTGTACCGAGTCATCAAATTCCCAACTCCATGGGGAATATTCAATATATGAGGGGAACAACGCACATCCTGGGAATGCTACCACATCACGGGAATGCTACCGCATCACCCTAGACTGTACGGCCACTCAACAAATAAAGGACAAAGAAAAAAAGGCATAGCAGTCAACAGGATTGAGGTTGATATGTGATGATAGCGAGGACATCATCAGAGATCCTAATAAGGTCGAAGCTGCGGGATCGACAATAGAAGACCTCGACCTCGTCTAATTATACAACAACAACCACAACAAGAAAGCTTACATCGGCTGTAAACTTCAGGAAATAGGTAAATTTTGTCAATTCTTAACTGCTAACGGGGACCTGTTTTATTTTAGCCATGCAGATATGCCAGGAATCCCATAGGAAATCGCCACGCACAAGCAGAACATCGATCCATTCCACCCCCGGAGAGGCAGGTTAGGCATAAGTTCAACTCTGCAATTAATGATGCGGTACGCGAAGAGGTGGAAAAACTATTGGAAAATGTCTCCATCAGGGTGTCGAAATACCCCCAATGGGTCGTCAACGTGGTCATGGTGAAAAAAAAGAATGGGAAATGGCGGATGTGCGTAGATCTCACAGATTTGAATAAGGGATGCCCCAAGGATTCATTTACGTTACCCCATATTGACCAACTTATAGACACAACGGCCAGACATGAACTAGTGAGCTTCTTGGACGCCTACTTGGGCTATAACCAAATCCTTATGGAAGAAGAGGATTAGGAGAAAACCACTTTCATCACCCATCAGGGGACGTATTGCTAGAGGGTCATGCCCTTCGGGCTGAAAAACGTAGAGGCGACTTACCAAAGGTTAGTGACGAGGATGTTCAAAGATTTACTCGGCAAAACGATGGAAGTCTACATAGACGACATGCTGGTCAAGTCCGAAAGGAAAGAATATCACATTGATCACTTGATAGAAACCTTCGACATACTCAGGCGATACAGAATGAAACTGAACCCCGAAAAGTGTGTGTTCGGCGTGGCCTTAGGAAACGTTTTAGGTTTCCTGCTATCACAACGAAGCATTGAGGTCAACCCTGATCAAATCAAAGCCATTGAAGGGATACCAGAGCACTTGACCACCAAAAAATAGGTTCAGAGGTTGACCGACCGTATTGTCGTTCTTTCAAGGTTCATTTTGCAATCGTCAGATAGGTGCCACAGATTCTTCGGCATACTCAAGAAGGATAACGGCCTCCAATGGACTTCCGAGTGCGTCCAAGCCTTGAGGGAGTTGAAAGCGTATTTGTCATCTCCACCATTGCTCTCCAAACTAGAATCAGGGGAATGCCTCTTCGTCTACCTCGCTGTATCCGAAGTGGCTGTGAGCGCCGTCCTGATCCAAGAAAATAAAGGTACACAGTCTCCTATCTATTACATTAGCAAAATATTAATCGACGCCGAGACGAGATACCCTCTCCTTGAAAAACTAGCCCTCGCCTTAATCGTAGCTTCGCAAAAGCTTAGACCATATTTCCAGTGCCATCCCGTCTCAGTCATCACGACTTTTTCCGTAAGAAGTATTTTACATAAACCCGAGCTATCGGGCAGGTTGGCCAAATGGGCCATCGAACTAAGCGAGCACGATATCACATATCAACCGCGAACAACGATAAAGTCACAAGTTCTTGCTGACTTCGTCGCCGACTTCAGCGCAAAAATAATGCCTGAAGTTGAAAGAGAGGTCGCCTACGCTTCTCCCCAAATACAGGACCTTTGGGTCCTGTACACTAACGGCGCGTCCAACGCGTCAGGGTCTGGGCTGGGACTCGTACTCAAAATTCTGACCAACGAAGTGATTCGCTAGTCCATAATGTGCCCGAACATGACTAATAACGAGACCGAGTATGAGGTCGTAATTGTAGGGTTAAGGCTAGCACTCAAATACGGGGCGAAACGGTTAAGATTACACTGCAATTCTCAACTCGTTGTCAACCAAGCCACAGGTACTTTCCAAATCAAGGAACAAAGGTTACAAAAATACTAGACCGAATCTGCAAGCTGTTGCCCGAGTTTGATGAATGTCAACTCGACCAGATCCCTCGAGCATAGAACACCGAGGCAAACGGCCTCGCCAAATTATTCACAGCTACCAAAAACATTACAACCGGAGACATAAGTGTAGTCTACCTTCTCAATTCATCGATAGACCAAATCGAGGTAAGAACCATAAACCTGACTTGGGACTTGTGCAACCGTATTGTTATATACTTGCAGGATGACGTACTCCCAGGTGATAAAAAAGAGGCAAAAACAATTATGAATGCAAGTAGCGAGGTACATCATCATTCATAACGACTTTTACAAGAGAACGTTCGACGGTTCTTTGGAAAAATGCTTAGGCCCAAATCAGACGCGGCACGTCCTCGAAGAGGTCTTTGTGGAGCTCATTCTGGCAATCGGGATTTGGTTAGATGCCTTATACGGGCAGGGTATTACTGGCCCAACATGAAAAAAGAGGCCGCTGACTTTGTGAAAAAATGCGAACAATGCCAAAAGTATGCCCCAATGATTCACTAAGAAGGCGAACACCTCCACTCAGTCACTTCTCCTTGGCCATTCATAAAATGGGGAATCGACATCGTAGGCCCCCTCCCGGCAGGGCGAGGCAACATACAATTTCTTTTAGTTTTAACTTACTATTTCTCTAAATGGGTAGAAGCAGGAGCATTCGCCCAAATACGTGAACAGGAAGTGATCTCCTTCATATGGAACAACATCATATGCCGGTTCGGCCTCTCCAAAGAGATCAGCTGCGACAACGGACCCTAATTTACAGGAAAGAAGGTCGCTGAATTTTTTAAGAAGTGGCGTATCAAAAGAATATTCTTGATGCCATACCACCCTGCGGGCAACAGATAAGTAGAGTCCTCCAACAAGTTGATACTAAACATCATGAAGAAAAAACTTGAAGACGCCAAAGGGCTATGTCCAGAAATGTTATCAGAAGTACTTTGGACCCACCGAGCAACGTCGAGGACAAGCACATGAGAGACGCCTTACTCTTTAATCTATGGGACTGATACAGAAATACCGGTCAAAGTCGTGGAGCCTAGCCTAAGATACTCCCACGAGAGCGGACCAAGGAACAATGAAAGCAGAAGGCAGGAGCTCGACGAAGTCGAAGAACAATGACACATGGCCTACATAAGGATGATCGCCTAGAAACAACAAGCAGAACGCTATTATAATAAGAAGGCAAAGGTCAGGCCACTCAAAGTCGGGGACTACGTACTTAAAGCCAAAACACAAGAAAGCAAAGACCCACAGGAAGGCAAACTAGGAACAAATTGGGACACTCCGTACAAAATCACGGCAACAACGAACAAAGGATCATTCCAACTAAAAACAATGGAAGGAAAGCTACTACCAAACAACTGAAATATTACCCACCTCAAGTATTTCACCTTTTAGGAGGTAAAGCGTCCCCCACATCGTACTTTTTCCCCCCTCACTTGAGTTTTATCCCAATTGGATTTTCTCAAGGAGGGTTTTAACGAGGCGACGAAGGGGAAACTTCAAGTCGAAGTATGCAAAAATGGTGGCCCAGGACGGCTAGTTCATTGCTCGACCTCTCAAGCCTTCTGCAGGATGACCAATGAAGGGACTAGATATACTGGGACTGAAACGCCAACCAACACCCGAAAATTTGTAAAATTCTCCAAGTGTATGAACAAAACAACAATACATGAACTTTATTTCTATTTTTTCCAAATGTACAACCAAGGCAACAATGCTTAAAGTTTACGATGTCGACAAACTACGCACCTAGAAGCATATCTTTCCAAACATAGGTTATGTTCGACCTTGTTCGAACTAACACCTAATGGCCCTCGGCCATAGTCAAACATAGGTTATGTTTGACCTTGTTCGATCTAACACCTAATGGCTCTCGGCCATAGTCAAATATAGGTTATGTTCGACCTTGTTCGAACTAACACCTAATGGCCCACCGGCCATAGTCAAACATAGGTCCTGTTCGACCTCGTTCGAAATAACACCTAATGGCCATCGGCCATAGTCAAACATAATTTATGTTCGACCTCGTTCGAACTAACACCTAATGGCCCCCGACCATAGTCAAACATAGGTTGTGTTCGATCTTGTTCGAACTAACACTTAATGGCCCTCGGCCATAGTCAAACATATGTTATGTTAGACCTCATTTGAACTAATACCTAATGGCCCTCGGGCATAGTCAAATATAGGTCATGTTCGACCTTGTTCGAACTAACACCTAATGGACCTCGGCCATAGTCAAACATAGGTTATGTTCGACCTTGTTAGAACTAACACCTAATGTTCCTAGGCCATAATCAAACATAGGTTATGTTCGACCTTGTTCGAACTAACACCTAATGACCCTCGACCATAGTCAAACATAGGTTATGTTCGACCTCATTCGAACAAACACCTAATGGCCCTCGGCAATAGTCAAATATAGGTCATGTTCGACCTCGTTCGAACTAACACATAATGGACCTCAGCCATAGTCAAACATAGGTTATGTTCGACCTCGTTCGAACTAACACCTAATGGACCTCGGCCATAGTCAAACATAGGTTATGTTCGACCTCATTCAAACTAACACCTACTGGCCCTCGGCCATAGTCAAACATATGTTATGTTCGACCTCGTCCGAACTAACACCTACTGGCCCTCGACCATAATAAAACATATGATATGTTCGATCTCGTTCGAACCAACATCAACTAGCCCTTGGCCATAATTAAACTTAGGATATGTTTAACCATATTCGAACTAAGTGATTACGGCTAAGAAAATCAAGGCAACCAAGCGACAAAGTCAAAAAATATACAAGTACGAACGGTAGGAAGAGAATAAGGTATAAATAAAAAAGTTGACATTCCATACTTAGAATAGTTTTACAAAGGCTCGCAAAGACGCTTACAAAATACGCACAAGTTCACAGCAAAAATAAGAAGTAAGAAGACAAACTACTGGTCGCTGTCAGGCCCATCAGTGCCATCGGCTTGACCATCTGGGCCATCTCCATCTGCACCCTCGCCATTACCACCGCCCTCAGGGTAAGCATCCTCATACCAGGTGTCCTCTTCAATTTGGTACACACCCACTACCCTCCCATCGTCATTGGTCTCCGGCGTAGCAAGATCATACCTGCAGGCGATTCGAGCTTCACAGGCCTTAACATGAGCATCTTCAAGGGCGACCCCAGGAATAGATCCCGCCGTATGCAAATCTCGGAACACATCCAACTGAGCCTCTGTGTGAATCCATTCCTTGTACAGGCCCCGGGGAACGTTTGGGAAATCTGAAGTATGAGAAGATGATGGCTGCGCGAGCATTTGAGCTTTCTCACCTTCTAAGGTGGTCACCTGGTCCTGAAAGAGGGAGTTGTCTTTCTCCAACTCACCAATCCTCTTATCGAGCCACTTCTCTTTAAGTCTCGTCGTCTCCAAATTAATCTCTCGCTCAGAATGGAGAGTCTGGATCACCACCTCGAGGGCCTCTGCTTTCCTCAAAGTCATCGAACGAGCAGAATCCGCCCTCTCTAACTCGTTTTGCTTCCCAGTAATCTCGCCGTGAAGAACCTCCATCTGCAGGCGACACTCCTCCAATTGCCTGCGTAACTCTATCACATGCGCCAGGAAATTGCCACATTGAGCCTCCACAGCCCTGCTAACCTCGAGCTCTTCCTCTTCATTTCGTAGCGTCCCCTCAAGGACGTCACACTTTTCAATGACCCTCACCAGCTCGTCATCCTTCTCCTTCAATTCATCTAGAAGGGCCTACAAATTGCCGCTCTCACCAAACCGCCTACAAATTTCCCAGTGCTTACCACGGTACTTGCGGTATTTTCACTGCAACTTCATAAAAATAGCCTTATGCCTCGCCTCTTTTCGACCGCTTTCAATTTCCAAGATCACGGTCTAAAAAATAAAGAAAAATAAAACAGACAATAAGAACGAGGCCTAAACGTTGAACATAACAAACAAAAATGTGAAGCGTAAAAAACCTTACCCTGAGAGCGAGGCCGACTATGCTCCTCGATAAGGTAGCATCATTCAGCCTTGGAGAGTTCGACTCTCCATGCCGGAGCAAAGGGGACCGAGAAAAAGAACCACGTTCTCTGTATCTTTTAATAAATCCCAATCCATGAGGATCACAATAGTCCGCATGGACCCCTCTAGTCTCACCTCCAGATGGGTAAATCCCTCATCAATCATCCTCATCTCATCAGAACCCGTCTCGTAGCCATCCTCGGCAACACCTTTTCCTCTCCCATTGGCCGGCAGAAGAGCATCGTTAGCCTGCCGCAAAGTCGACGGCCCCTCCTACCGCAAAGTATCAGAAGCCACAGCAGCCGACCCTTCGACTCCTACCGTTGCAAAAGGAAGAGGTACGCCTTCAACGACCTCCGCTGATATCGGAACATCAGACGCCAGCTCGACGTCGTCCTCAAGAATTATGGTCGTCGTCTCACAGATGACAAAATTATCCATTACTGAACCTGCAACCCGGGCGACCCCATCACAAACGTCCATCGATATTCTCTTATGGGGAACCAAATTCCCATCGCTCGGCGACTCCTCCTCCTCCTTGTCCACAAGACAGAGCTAGGGGGAAGCCGGAAGCTCCGCTGTCGAAATATCCACAGGCGGAGAAGAAACCAATGCTAAGGCAGCAATAGATGGGGCCGACGATCGAGCAGACCTGGCCGCGTGTAATGATCCGACCGGTCGTTTTGAGTATGATAGCCCTGTTCCCCAATTTACTGATCAATTTATGCTTTAAAATTGTTATATGACTTGCCCGGGTAATTGGTTCGGGTCCGGTGAGGTTTTAAAATGATTGAGATACTTAGTCTTCAAGATGAAACTTAAATTGAAAAGGTTGACCGGATATTTACTTAGGTGAAAATGAAACCGGAATAGAATTTTGATGATTACAATAGCTCCATATGGTGATTTTGGACTTAGGAGCTTGTCCGAAAAATTATTTGGAAGTCCGTAGTTAAACTAGTCTTGAAATGGCGAAAGTAGGAAATTTAAGTTTCGAAGTTTGATCGGGGAGTTGACTTTTTTGATATCAGGGTCGGAATCCAGTTCAATAAATATATATAGGTCCGTAATGTTATTTATGACTTGTGTGCAAAATTTGAGGTCAATAGGACTTGATTTGATACGTTTCGGACCAAAATATAGAAGTTGGAAGATTTGAAAACTCATAATTCGATTCGATGCGCGATTCGTAATTTCGATATTGTTTGACATGGTTTGAGGCCTCGACTAAGTTTGTATTGCATTTTCGGACTTTTGGATTGAACAGTGCGTTGGGGAGTTGAATCATTTCGACCTCGTGAAGCCAGGTCTGTAGTGCCCTAGACCGTGCTATATACCTCGCGAAGCCAGGTCTGTAGCATGCTAGACCGTGCTAAATACCTCACGAAGCCAGGTTTGAAGCACGCTAGACCATGCTATATCCCTTGCAAAGCCTGGACTGTAGTTCGCTACAGAGCTCGCGAAGCCTGGTCTGTAGCTTGCTACAGAGCGTGCCTAGCCTGGTCGGTAGCCCGGTCCGTAATTTGGAGGGTCCATTCTTCTATCTTTACAACCCGACCCTATCTCGTTAAATAGACGTAAGGGGCCATTTTTGAAGAGAATATCTGATATTTTAGAGAGAAGTAAGTGTGTTCTAGAGAGAGGAAGAAGTTCAAGTGCTTTGTTCATCAAAATCTTGTCCAAGCCTTGAAATCCAACAAGAAATCCCTCAAGTTCTTCATCTAAGAGGTAAGGTTCCATACCCTAGTTTTCAATTTCGTTTTTGGGCGATTTTTGAGCGAGAATTCACGGAAAAACTTGAGGTTAGTCACTTGTGGTCACTGTTTGTCAATAATATGGAATTATCATCGAATATTCCGACTAGATTACTTGTTTTTGGGGTGAAATTCGAAGGTTTGGGCCTAGGGATTTAAAATTTTGATTTGAGGATTTGGAGGTCAAGTTTATGTCAGAATTTGGTAAACTTTGTATGGTTGGACTCGTGGTTGAAGGGGCATTCATATTTTTTTTTAACTTTTGTAGGGTTCCGAGACATGGGCCCCACTGGCAATTTTTGAGTTAATTTCGGATTTTGTTGGAAAATTTATATTTTCATATGGAATTATTTCTTACAATATGTATTGAATGAATCAAATTAATTGTGAATAGATTCGAGGCGTTCAGAGGCCGATTCGCGAGGCAAAGTCATAGCGAAGTAATGAATTACACGGTTTGAGGTAAGTAACTGTTCTAAATTTGGTCCTGAGTGTATGAATCCCTGAATTCTGTGTTATATCAATTATTGGAGGTGACGCACATGCTAGGTGACGAGCGTGTGGGCGTGCACCATAGAAACTGTGACTTAAATAAATTCTGTGGAGTTGTAAAATTAAAGAATCATATTATTATCCGCGTATCCTCCACGTGTTAGAGAAATTGAGCTGAGACTCATATTAAAGAATCATGTACTCAGTGACACCAGATTTTTGGAGTGTTTTATGTCAGTATTAATGAGATTTTGTATTGACCTTAAATATTATATTTTTTAAACTTAAAAGAAATTGTGGTTTATTAAGGTTGTCGGCTTGCCTAGTATCGAGATAGGCGCCATCACGACAGGTGAGATTTTAGGTCGTGACAAGTTGGTATCAGAGCCTAGGTTACATAGGGCTCACGAGTTATGAGTAAGTCTAGTAGAGTCTTGCGGATCGGTACGTAGACGTCTGTACTTATCTTTGAGAGGCTACATGGATGCTAGGGGCACTTCCCTTCTTGATTTCCTCATCATGAGGTATGATTCTATTGTGGCTTGTGCCTTTATTTCCTTCCTACTCAATCTTATGCGACGCGAAGCGCTTGTTATCAATTGGGCGTCGATGAGTTGTAGTGGTATTGCAAACGCGGTGCATGATATTTTTCCTGTGTGTTCAGGCAAGCTATTATCGGCGCCTTGCAGAAGGATGTTTTTTTATTCCAGCTCAGTATCTGTATTTTCTATAATTTTGAGACTGTGCACGGGTTGCTACGATGGCTATGCGTTGTTATCGCACAATGTTGAAGTAATGGTAAGGTGCTCGTTATGTGTTGAGGCGGTGAATGGCTCGGGGAGAGGATTTATCTGTGCATGATTAATGGATTCAACAATTAATTCCAGCGGAGGAAAGGCAATCAGACTATAGGTGTCCAAGTTTGGTTGTTAAAGTAACAAGACTTGATATTTGCGAGCATGGTGGAATTTTTATTGTGATGCGGTGTCGCCATCCTTATTTGAACGCATTATGGTCCGCTGGTGTTACGATCTTCTTGGATTTCGCCTTCGGGGAATGGTGTTGTGATATGGTGCCTGAGGGGTGGTTGCCAGAGATAGCTGTGTGCAGTGGTTCAGAATCAAATTGGTATTTCTAATATTAATGGCTAGAGAAAGATGATCTTCAAAGAGGCTTAGAGTTGGTAATATTTTATTGGTTCAGGTGCTACAGAGATGCATTTTGATTTGATGCAACAGTTGGGCAGCAAAGTATAAGGGAAGACATGATGGGAAGTGTTTCGCGGTGGTTGAAGTACTAGCAGGTCAAGTAGGAGAAGTAGAGGTTGAGAAGTTGCTTAAAGGAGATGGTTTAACTGAAGTAAGAGTGGTAGATTAGCATATGTATTATGTGGTCGGGTAGTCGTGCGCCTTGAGAAAGTGTATAATGGTTTGGGAATCATGATGGAATGTGGTTTGGCCTACGGACTTTATTTGGAGTGACGGTTACTGTACGAAGAAAGATTGAATATGGCAAAAAGGAGTTTGTTTGAAATGAAGAGGGATGTGTGATAAGTGGGGATTTTGACTACTTATTAGCATATTTTTGCTTTTGTTTTAGTCCAAAAAGCGTTTAATTGTGTTCCCAAAAACTGATGAAATATGCTTAATTGCAGGAATAATGAAAAATTAGCCCCAAAGATGAAATCCAACTCAAGAAGGAGTGATCTGAACTTAAGGAAGAAAACAGGCACAGAAGCTCAAAAGTACAGACCGCAGATTATCATCTGCGGCCGCAGATTGTGAAGCAAATCCCATCAGAGACAAGTGCAAAGTGCGGTCCGTACATGAAATGTGTGGTCGCAGAACCTGGGCAAGAGCAAAAGTTTTGAGAACCTGCATTCAAGTTCAACAGAAGTGCGGACCGCACAATTATTGTGCGGCCGTAGAAGATCAGCTACGCGGTCGCAGTCATATTTGTGCGGTCCGCAGAAGAGTAATGTGCGGCCGCACTATGAAATATGCGGACCACAGAAAGAGTGAAGTGCGGCCGCAGTCATATTTGTGCGGTCCGCAGAAGAGCAATGTGCGGCCGCACTATGAAATATGCAGATCGCAAAAAGAGTGAAGTGCAGCCGCAGTTCAGAATTATGCGGCCGCAGGTTTTCATTCCTGCCAGGATGAAGCAAAGTGCGAACCGCACATGGAATTGTGCGGCCGTAGAACCTCCAAAAGGGCATTTTGTCCGAAAATTCCAGCACTATATAAATAGAAGAGATTCACCTTTTTAGGTCAACTTTTGACATCAACAGCCACTCTAGACGTTTTACTTTGCTCCTTTTAGTAGTTTTTGTTATTTTGAGCTTTTTGAATATTACATTTATCATCTTAATTATTATTATGTGTTTAATTATCACTTCTTCTACTTTTTTCTTCTAATTTAAGCATGAGTAGCTAGATTTTTACTAGGGTTGTCACCCAACCCTAGTGTGTAAACTTAATGGGTGTTTGATTTATTGCTTGTTTATGGTTGAGTGTTGATTATATAGCCTTGTTCTTGCTTTTATTTGAAGAATTAATGGTTGCAAACATTATTTCATGCCTATTTGACTTGGTCTCTACTTGAAAAAGAGAGACTTAGTCTAGGAAAATTTAGCTAGCAAGAAATTAGGTAAATCAAGAGATTGATAAGCCCGATTAAAGGGTTGAACCTAGAGATAGTAAAATCCGACTTGAGCTTATTATCAACTGCTTTGTTCAATACCCATTTGGACTTGAGAAAGCCAAATTTGGCAAAATCACTCTCTGACCGAGAGGTACTGAGTGAGTACTTGAGTGTTGATAGCTATAATACACCCCAACCAATAAAATAAGCTTTAAGGCTTACAACCCATTAAGCGAACACCTAGGTGAAGGTCATAGCCCTAGGCCTTTTTAGCTTTTGAAAAACAACCAAAAAATAATTTCCTAATTTCGTTCTTAAAATCGCAATAGTAGTTTAAGTTAGATTTGCAAACAAAACCCAATATTCCGGAAGTGCAAATCAAGATATACAATTTCACGCACTAAGATATATACTACTAACACTCATTTTCATAACTCCCAGTGGAATTCGACCCCGATTCTGTTGGGTATTATTATTGCATCGACCGTTTTCATATCCTCAAATAGAGGAGTGAAATTGAACGAGATCAATGTGGAGATCTGATTATCGTTTCAGATGCAATATGACTTTGTTCGGAAGGTATTGCTGAACTTTCAATTGATGTCAATAGGGAAAGTGCAGACTTATACAGATGGTGGGTGGGAATGAGCTCAAGAGAATTTACCGATTACATAGTCGTTGCACCCAGTGCAGTGTCGTTGGAAAATGTTGGTAAGGAATTCCACAGGTGGGTTATCTCCCGTGAGCAGTTAGCGGTGGCGTGATGTTGATGAAGCTTCTGCGAGGAATATTACTTGCTATCCGGTAAGAGGTCAAGTGTGTAACTGTGGCTGGTGATTCGAAATGTTCATGAAAAGCTTAACAAAAGACTTTGAGAAGTCTGGCGGGTTAACAGTGCAAGATCATGGTAATTGAGAAGGAGAAATCCTTGCAGGTTCTAAGTTTAGATAATTGTAGCTTAAAGTTAAGTGGGGGAGCCAGCCATTGACAATTTCATGGTTATGTGTTAAATTTTAGTTTTGGTCTGAGACATACTTGTGGATCAGTTATGACTTGTAGAGATGGAGGTTGAGGATGACTCGAGTAAGGAAATTCCTGAATACGGGTTATATGACACTTTATAAAAATATGAAAATCATGGAATGATTAAATTGTTATTTTGAAGAACGTAGTGCGCACAAAGTATGAATTTGATTGGTGATGTTAAGGAAGGGTTACTTCTTTGGGGGTTGTTGTGCTAATGGGGCTTGTGCCTTTTGGCCTGTTTGGGTGGTGCAATTTAGATTTGAGCAAAGTGGGTGACTCCAGAGAAAGTTCTAATGGGTTCGAGAATTATATATAGCAATTGAGAATATTTTCGGACTTGTGTATGGATACAATCTGAGATTTGCATTTGAATGTGTCGGGACTTGGAGTAATTTTTGATGATTATGGATTCTACATTTCAGTATAAGAAAGGAAAGAGGAATAATTTTAAATTCACATAAGGTATTTTCAGAGTGAGTGTTACGATTGTGGTATTTATGGGGTAATTATAATGAGGTGAGACTTTACAGAAATTTTGGTGGCAATATTCTTGGGTTTGATGACCTGTGTGGCTTGGTTGAGTTAGAGGGATTAAGTTATAATAGCTTGGTTATGTGCAAATGGATTTCAAAGTGTTCTTAATGGTTTTTACCATGGGTTGAACCAGATATTTTCTACCGGTGTAGGGAACGTGTTGTGTATTATGAATTCCTCCTGAAAGGAAGCAAGATGAAGGTTACTAAATGACCAGGTATGTAATTTGATGGTTACCCAAAGTTGATAATGAGATTCTCGTGCTTGTCACATGATGGCATGATAGATGTGGTATGTGGCGCGAGATTAAGATTTTCATGTACAAGGTGGCAGTTTATTCCTGAAGGGAAGGTCACGAATTCTGGGCAGAATGGTTAGTTCCAGATATTTAGATGAATGTTCTAACTGCTCGGTAATCCTTGAGAAGGGCGAGCATTTCAGAAGGCGCATTGCGTTTTGACTTACGAATTTTCTTCGGTATTGCGGCACTCACCTGGTTGATAGACTGCTGATATTCAAACTATTGTTATGTGGCACGGAAGAATTATGAAAGTATTCCTCGTGGGATGATCGTGCATGAAACGTATGTTAGTCATTCGAGTGCTGGAGTTGGGATCATTTACGGTGATTCATGTGCTTTATGAATTTGGAGACTGAGAGTTCTCAGAAATATATTGTTTCAGGGTTGCGGCCTGTTTGAGGTGAGTGTTTTATTTAAACTTAGTGGGGGCACTAGTTGCGTTAATTATTTGTGATAGCTACGCGCTAGGAGTGCGCATATATGTGAGGTTTGAGCCCATGTGCGAGTGATGTTAATATGAGCTATAGGAGAGCAGGTTACCGTTATTATATTCGTGTGACTTGGTTCTACTATATATTATGAGCTCATACCATTGCGGTTGTGGTGGTGCTTGTTGAACTTGCAAACTGGTTCTCTTGTTTGAGATATTTTCCATTTTTGGTACACAGATTGTGCAGTTATGGCTGGAGTTATATTGGTATGGCATGTCTGTGGAATAATTGTGTTTGATAATATAAGGTCATTGGACCTAGAATGGGTACTATCAGGTTTGATTACAACGTGTTGGAAGAATAATTTAGAATTCGACTTAAACAATTAGCTATGGTACTTGTTGAATGAAGGAAAACTCCGTGACCTGCTGATCTGGTGAGTGGTTGTGAGTTCCTGTATGTTTCTTTCATTATCGGAAGTGTTTAAAGGTTTTGGAACGAGGTTATGTGGAATGTGGGGTTTATTACTAGTATTTGGTTGGTTTGGAGTAGTTACTATGATCGGGAATGGTGCTGCGAGCATACGAGTTATGTAGTATGTTATGTAATTATATCTGGGGTTATGGTTATGGCTTGATACAGTTTGTTCAGTAGATGTGAGATTCAGGTCTTGAAAAGAAATTCTGAATGCTGGAAATTTAATTCCAAGGTTTATGGGCTGAGGTTGAATTAATGACTTTCAGTTATGTTGTGTTGTCAGGCTTACATAAAATAGAGTGACGTGGGATCACCCCCGGGTATGTGCATGATAAGGTGGAACAGTGATTTAAAGGCTTAGGAATAACTCTTGGCACGTTCGAGGACGAACATATGTTTAAGTGGGGGAGAATGTAACGACCCGGCCGGTCATTTTGAGTATTACAATCCCGTTCCCCCATTTACTGCTTAGTTTCTGCTTTAAAATTGTTAGATAACTTGTCGGGGTAATTGCTTCGGGTCCGGTGAGGTTTTGAAATGAATTGAGACACTTAGTCTCCAAGATGAAACTTAAGTTGAAAAGGTTGACTGGATGTTTACTTAAGTGTAAACGACTCCAAAATAGAATTTTGATGATTCCAATAGCTCCGTATGGTGATTTTGGACATAGGAGTATGTCTGAAAAATTATTTGAAAGTTCGTAGTTAAATTAGGCTCGAAATGGCAAAAGTAGGAAATTTAAGTTTGGAAGTTTGACAAGGGAGTTGACTTTTTGATACCAGGGTCGGAATCCAGTTCTAAAAATATTTATAGGCCCGTAATGTCGTTTATGACTTGTATGCAAAATTTGAAGTCAACCGGACTTGATTTGATACGTTTCGGCCCAAAATATAGAAGTTGAAAGATTTAAAAACTCATAATTCGATTCGATGCGCGATTCGTAATTTCGATGTTGTTTGACTTGGTTTGAGGCCTCGACTAAGTTTGTATTGTATTTTTGAACTTTTGGGTTGAACATTGCGTTGGGGAGCCAGGTCTGTAGTGCGCTAGACCGTACTAAATACATCGCGAAGCCAGGTCTGTAGCGCGCTAGACCATGCTATATCCCTCGCGAAGCCTGGTCTGTAGCTTGCTACAGAGCTCGCAAAGCCTGGTATGTAGCTCGCTACAGAGCGTGCCTAGCCTGGTCTATAGCCCGGTCCGGAATTTGGAGGGTCCATTCTTCTATCTTTACAACCCGACCCTATCTCGTAAATAGACGTAAGGTACCATTTTTGAAGGGAATATCTGATAGTTTAGAGAGAAGTGAGAGTGTTATAGAGAGAGGAAGAAGTTTAAGTGCTTTGTTCATCAAAATCTTGTCCAAACCTTGAAATCCAACAAGAAATCCCTCAAGTTCTTCATCTAAGAGGTAAGGTTCCATACCCTTGTTTTCAATTTCGTTTTTGGGCGATGTTTGAGCGAGAATTCACTGAAAAACTTGAGGTAAGTCACTTATGGTCACTGTTAGTCAATAATATGGAATTGTCATCGAATATTCCGACTAGATTACTTGTTTTTGGGGTGAAATTCGAAGGTTTGGGCCTAGGGATTTAAAATTTTGATTTGAGGATTTGGAGGTCGAGTTGATGTAGGAATTTGGTAAATTTGGTATGGTTGGACTCGTGGTTGAAGGGGTGTTCATATTTTGTAACTTTTGTCGGGTTCCGAGACATGAGCCCCACTGACGATTTTTGAGTTAATTTCGGATTTTGTTGGAAAATTAGTATTTTCATATGGAATTAATTCCTACAATATGTATTGAATGAATCAAATTAATTGTGAATAGATTTGAGGCGTTCGGAGGCCGATTCACGAGGTAAAGGCATAGTGAAGTAAAGAATTATACGGTTTGAGGTAAGTAACAGTTCTAATTTTGGTCTTGAGTGTATGAATCCCTGAATTTTGTATTATATCAATTGTTGAGGTGACACATATGCTAGGTGACGAGCGTGTGGGCATGCACCATAGAAATTGTGATTTAATAAATTCTGTGGAGTTGTAAAATTAAATAATCATGTTATTATCCGCGTATTCTCCACGTGTTAGAGAAACTGAGCTGAGACTCGTATTAAAAATCATGCTTAGGAATATGCTGTTATTATTGATACCCACTAAGGTCATTTCTGCGGTTGAATTATATGTTCAAATTGTAATTTCACACTCAGTCATGTTCATTCATTTCATATCATATCTTAGTCTCTATTGCTATTTATTGATACATCATATTATCATTTTTGGGCTGATTTTCATGACATCTTGAGCCCGAGAGACTGGAGAAGTTGATGACTGAGTGAGACCGAGGGCCTGATTATGAGGACATTTATGGGATCGGGCTGCACGCCGCATCATATTTTATTGATTTATGCCATGATTGGCTTGTTATAGCACTTGGGCTGAAGGAGACCTTCCGGAGTCTATACACACCCCAGTGAGCGCAGGTACCTACTGAGTGCGAGTGCTGAGTGATTGAGAGGAATGAGTAATTGTAAGGAAAGAGTGATTGTTAGGTTGGAGTGAATGGGATGACTGAGGGACTGTTGTTCTGAGAGGATGCATTGATTTCATTATTGTTGCACTTTAGCTGTCATATATCACTATTTTAAAAACTTCTAAAAGATATTATCTCTTGTTTTAGTCGAACTTGCTATGAAATTACTGTTGAGTTTTAAATGTTGAATTGAAAAGCATGCGTACCTTCTATTGTTGGAAATTACTGTAATTGGACTTAGCCGTGAAACTCGTCACTATCTTCAGTTCTTTATTTAGTATTGTTACTTGCTGAGTTGGTTATACTCATACTACACCCTGCACATCGTGTGTAGATCCAGGTACCTCCGGTCACGGCGATTGCTAGTTATTCAGAGCTTTATCTGCAGAGACTATCGAGGTAGTTGCTTGGCGCCCGCAGACTTTGACTCTCTTTCCTTTCAGTTATTTGTATTGTTCTATATTTCCAGATAATGTTCTATCTGTCAGACTATGTTATCATTTAGATGCTCATATACTCAGTGACACCGGAATTTGGGAGTGTTTTATGTCGGTATTAGTGAGATTTTGTATTGGCCTTAAATATTATATTTTTTAAACTTAAAAGAAATTGTGATTTATTGAGGCCGCCGGCTTGCCTAGTATCGAGATAGGCATCATCACGATAGGTGAGATTTTGGGTCGTGACACCGCGGTTGAGGAAGGAACAGAAGCATACGATTGAGCAGGCCTAACCATGGTCACAGTGGGAATAGACGCCGAAGAGGAAGCAATCTTCATCTTACGAAATGCAGAAGGAGGAGCCCTCGGATTCCTCGAAGATCCTCGGGCTGGAAAAGAAAAATCAAAGTAAGGTTATCATCACCACCAAGAACAAACTATAATAAATAGGCGACCATGAGGCCAAATCAGCAAAAATATATATAGATAAACTCACCGGCCAAGGAAGGAGCAGGCCCAAACTTCTTTAAAAAGGTCGGCCACTTACGAATTGCCACGATGTAAGGCAGAACCTGGCCAACCCAGTCAGAAATGTCCCCAACCAAAGGAGGGGGCGTAGTCTTGGCTTCACATAGAGGGGACAAAAGTTCAGAGCCTTCGACTAAAATATACAACTCAAATGTTTTAACAAAAGAATAATAGACGCTTACTAGTGTAATTCCAAGTCTCGGGGAAGTCGTCTGCGTTGGCCACCATGTCTTCGGTTCTGACTAAGAAACAATTGTGCCAGAACTGACGATTTGCTTTGTCATCCATCTTCACCACCAGGTATTTGCCTCCTCGATGGCGAAGGTTCAACATTGCCCCCTATATAAACTAGGGGCGAAGAGATACATTAGATGCCAGAGTGTGATCTCGACCCCGACCAACTCAGCAAATTTAGTAAGCATCCTGATGAGCTTGTAGATCTATGGGGCGAGTTGAGCTGGGCACACGCCATAGTAGCGACATAATTCCTCCTCCAATGAGGGAAGAGGAAGAGCGTAGCCAACCTGGAAGGGATACGCATAGAACGCGCAATACCCGGGGCGGTGAATTTGTACCACATCATGCCCTGCTGCGACCAAATCGATGCGGGTAGGTATGTTGAATTTTTCCCTAAGCTCTGCTAGATCGACCCCTTTCATCGCCGACTCAGAGACCTGGGGCTCGTCTTCAGGCGCCTTCGAGAAGTCAGACCTAACTTTCTCTCCACGAGGAAATATTTCCTCAACCGTAGGAAAGTTCTTATCTTCGATGGCGACAGAGACGCCATCAGCGTGAGAAGGCACAAGCACCGCTAAAGGGACAGGGTCAGTTCCCACACCAGAACCAGAGGATACATTAGCCATAACTTTGATGAGAGAAAGGATATTCAGGCAAAGAAGGATTCAAAGCAACAGGAATCACTAAGAAAGAAGACACACATCAATGGAGGAAGGAGAAGAAGACGCAAGGTTTTGATGAGAAAAATACGTAAAGAACAAATGAATATCATCACATCTCTATTTATAAGAATTCGGGCATCAAAACCAAGAGATTATACCATTATTAACTAGCACTGGAATCGAAACGGCAACCCCAACTGACAATTGCACGGGAAACGACGCAAAGCATCAAAAAAATGTGCCATAATGATGCACGATGTCATGACGTCATTCTAGAGTAGAAACGACGTAACCCCGAAAGTTGCGGCTCACGAAAGGCCACGTTGCCATCTCGTTCCAAACTTAACTGGCCGATCCACTCGCCCATTCTTCTCGACCATAACCTACAAAATCCGCTCATCAAGGTCGTATGAGGACGACCTCAATAAGCGGCAGGACTAACTGTATAGGTCAAAAATCTGCCGCTGAGCATTTAGGGCGAGGTAGTATCGAGGGAAGAGTCAATCGAGGTCAATCAGAAAATGGCGAAGCTCGTAGTCGGGATGTCAACGATGACCGAAGTCGAGCACCGTGGAAAAGGCTGTAACAGCTAGTTTTTAGAATAGTATAATAGAGAAAATATTCTAAAGAATATTTTAGGCACATGTACTATTATGGTTTTTTAGGAACATGTCCCATATAAAGAGGAAAAAAGATAGGGAAAAGGGGCATGTGATATTCATTGGATAAGAACAGACTTCTGTAAAAGATTCTCTCTCTTGTAAAAGATACAAAGATTACCTTTTCATCAAGATTCTTGTTCATATTATTCCACACTTTTCCATCAGATCCGAGAATTGTTCGAACATTCTAGGATTTATCTGTCACTCATCATTGTCAGGAGAAACAATCATCTAATTCATTCATTATTGGGTGAACCACTTCTTCTATTTACTTAAATGTCATTTATTGTTATTTATTGCTAGATACTCCTCCATTATTGCTCATTCCTTTTGGAATATTTAATGTATGTTATTGTTAGTCTCACACTAGATCTGTTCCACGTTATTCACATGTTCAGAATTCGCACATAGAGATATTATCATTAACTAGGTTTAACCCATAATTACATAAATGTAATAGTTTTAACCGAAAGTTTTACTTTTTGGTCAAATAGATGTCATATTAATAATAAAGGAAGCACATATTAAAGTAACACTTGATAAGTTAGTTTGATTAAAAACATTCTAGGTAAATTTAAAACTGAAATAGTTAAATAAATTTAAATTTACAGTTGTTAAAATTATATAGATAGTAGAATATTAGTAAAACACTGTTAAATATTTTTGAACGTTCCAACATGAAAACAGTGTTTATTTAGACCGATGGAGTACTTTATGCTGCTTATTTTCTGTAATAGCCACAGTGATCTTTTCATTCTATTACAAAAAAAGATTTTTTTTTAATTCTCTTCTAAATCTTATATTACATGGAAGTTCGATTATGAGACATTCTCCAATATTTCTATCAGTAAACCATATCATTCCTTTATTCCCCTGGTCCGCTCTTTACCTTTGCAATGAGTAAGTAATTTGTTTCTGGCTTTCTGCCTGTTGACATTCACTTGGGTAGACCTGGGTACACTAGTACGTAGAGATGAATTAGGAATCCTCACACAAATAGCCAATCTAATTTACAGTTTAATTTTTTTAGACAATATATATAGATTATATAATAGCTATACATAATTATATACATATTATATGTATATCATACATACATCCAACTATTTTAAATTTAAACGGTTGGATATGCGACTATTAAGTTAATTCGTGGATGAATTACGAGCAGGCTATATGGATTGGCATGCACTCTGCAGTATCAAAAAGTGAGCCCATGAATGTTGCTGTGCCCAACATACAAGAGATCGTTGCAACACTAGATAGCTACTCTAAAGGGTTGCTATTTTCTGAATTTTAGTTTTTACAGTTTAATTTTTCGGGACAAAAATATTTTGAATTGTAGTGAGGTTAAAATTTTTAGATTAAAATTTTAGAACAAAATAAATACTGTATAATCTCTAAATAACATCCTTATGAATGGTTGTTTGTGCACCAACCCCACAATTACTATTAAAATTTCAGAACAAAATAAATACTGTATAATCTCTAAATAACATCCTTATGAATGGTTGTTTGTGCACCAACCCCACAATTACTTGAATCTAAGTATATGGCTAGAAAAAATAAATAATTAATATAGCCGGCTATTTGTGTAAAAATCCCTATTCTTATTACTTAAAGACCAGAAACGGTTTAATAGTGCTTTAGAAAATAAATGAAAGCTACTCCCTGGATTGTTAATCAAGCAGTGTATTTGGCAGCATTAATATCCTTAAGTTATTTTGGTGAATTTTGGTTGTCATGAACTGGAAGTTTCAGAGATCATATGCATCTTGCTACTTCCTTTTTGGAGTTCAAACTCATGTTTCAAAATAGTTGGCTTCCACTCTCTCTCTATTTAAATTGCAAAGTTGTCTACCTAACTTATTAAACATTCAATTCGCAAAACTAATTATGAGATTGTGATTCTACATAATTAATTTAGCTGCATCGCATAACAGATATATTAAGGGGGAAATAAAAAACTACTCGTTCATATTCTCACTCAAGTAATACGACAACACGAGAACATAAATTATAGCGCGTCACAATCAATTACTAGCAAATGCACACCTAACCATGCGTTTCATTTGTTTTTCAGTAAGTAATCATTGGTATAATTGTACGTAATCCTTAGAATAGAATTAATATTTTTGTTAGTACTATTATATTCGTAAATGAAATTATATAGCCGTGTCCCAGCTACTATAGAAAATTGGGTATGTGCGTACAGTTAGATGATGACAATGGATAATAACCCCACAATGCATAACTACCAGCTATAATGGCCATCAGTAGTACAAGAATTGAAGTAAGCAATAAATTTAGCCGACAAAAATAAATCTCTAAATGAACAAATCTCGTGTGTTTGATCTAGAAACTAAACATATTTAGATACAATCTAGTGAATATTATAATCACTTAATCGAGAATCTTTTGCTGCAATTTTGTTCAATTTCTTTTATCTATATAAGTCAAAAGTCATGACGTTAATCATGTTTCATGCTAGACTCATAAATAGATAAATAACTGAAGTTCGACGATTTTTTTGAAAATCAAATTCAAACAATTATTTTCAAATCTCACCCAATCCGTCTCCCAAAATCAAATAAAAAACTACTCATTTTATAACCCAAACAGTAATATCTACTAATAATTGTTAGGTATGCGGACAAAGTACAACAATATTAGTAGCTGAAAAAAGAAGAAGCTATACATAAGGTATAGAGTTACTCTTAATTGCGTGAGATCTTGTGGGAAAAGTCGTATGAGTTTGATTGAAAATAGAAAATATTACTATCATGTTATGAATGTCTTTGAGCTGACTTGGTCCAATGGAGTAACATATTTCGTTGATAGCTATTTCACCTATAATTTATTTTTAATATTGGCTTAATTACCTCTATTCTTTAATGATGTTATTAATAGTACTTAGCTCTTTTTTCTTCTTTTTTTTTCCCCTCCGTGACGGGATAATGATTTAGGAGCTGAGTTTATTTTCCCAATAAAAATATAAGTTTCAACGAACAACTGATGAGAAAAATTCACAAGCAGCCCCCAACATAAGATGTTGACAAAGGCGCTAACTTTTTTTTTAAAACAATTTTTTACAATACAAGGCGCTAGCCTGTTACTAGTAAAAGTTTTAATTAATTACTTGAAAGGAAAGATTGACTCTATTCAGTGAACATCGTTCCTGGACGATGCTGAGAACTTCACTACGAGATAATGACATAAAATATAGCCGTCTTTGTCTGTTGCCAAAGCAGGTATTACTTGATAGTTTGCCATATGCTCTCCCTACAGCTTTTGGTAATTACTTGTTTAAATTTTAAATTTCCAAAACAAATAAAAAATATTAAAACGGAAATATGAAAAGGAAGAGTCGTAAGTCGTAACGTTAATAAATTGATCTTAGTTAAATTTGCCAAGATATAAACATAAAGTAGCACTTTTCTGTCTTCTAAACAAGAGACGGCAACCTTTAGCGGCATGTTTAGTGCATTCTTGGTTGTTTGATGAAACTGATATTTGACGCAACTTTAGTTAACTATCATAAAAAGTTACAAAACATTTTTTAAATCAAAACGTCAATCCATTTTATTTTTTAATATAACAGAAAATTACTAAGAAAATATAAAAGAGACACGATGATGGTTGATATAATATTATTTCTATGATACTTAATTTGGCAAAGTCGCATCACTTTTTTATCGCTACAAAATTAAATTTAGCAGGCGTTTGGATAAAATTGTAATTTTGATGAAAAAAAAAATAGTATTTGGAGTTAAGTTGAAAAATGACATTTGGGATTTGGAATTATATTTAGACATATATTAACTTGAAAAAATGTTACAGTTTTGTGAGTCCGAAAAAAAGTTTTTCAGAAAATTTTGGAAAAGTGGTCAAAACCACCTTTTGGTTTTTGAAAAACTTATTTTTGAAAAGTTTTCAAAAACTTGCAGGACAAACACATTTGATATTTTTTTTTGAGAAAAAGGGAAAAATATTATAGACAAACGGAGCATAATAGTCACTGTCTTCGATTTTATATTGATTAATACACTTTAGGGCTCTTACACTTGATATGACGATAAAATTGATTTAGCCTTAAGCAGGCAACGACAGTAAAAAATGAATGCTATACTAAATATATAAAAAAAGAAGGGACCATTGTTTTTGATTTTTCAAAATAAATTTTAATAAAAATTATATCTTTATCCCGGAGCCTTGAAGGAAAGAAAATTCATTCTTTGCTTAGACTTTGATGTCAAATTCCAGTTAACTAAGGCAAAGTGATAGTCTTTTTAACTATAAAACATAATTTAAAGACTATCATGCAATAAAATTGTTTGAGTAGTCATCCACCAAAGTACTATCCGTTCTAAGTTGTCTGCAGATGAAATAAAATGTCAAGAAAATAACCAAAAACATGTTTCCCATTGGGAAAATAACTCGAGCGTTTTTCCTACTGACATATTTATCAGCAAAGGACTTCTATTTTCCGAAGATGTACTGAAGCATTGAATAAGAGCAACGTGCACGTAACCAAAAACCATATGCAACACAAATTTAGCAATTAAATGCACATCAAGTAATTCAGCCAAAAGAAAAAGATTTCTTGTTTGTTTACAGCGTCTCTCCCATTTAATAAGACATATATATTACTGTTTAAAATTTTACATAACTTTTTTAACTACAATTATTTCAAGAAGTTTATACAATATTTTTACTATGACACTGTGATTGTACTTACTTTTACGAGTTGATTGCTCGTCGATCAATCAACTTTGAATAATATTTGGCCATCAATTTCATCTATTTGTCTTTCAAAAGTCACTTTTTTATACCCGATTAGCTTCCATGATCATCTATTTCTTTTTTGTTTTATAAAAGTCACTTTACTTCACCTAATTAGCTTCAATTACACAAAGTTGAGTGATCATATGAACGATCAACTCTTACTTTTACTCAGTTTCAAAAATGTAAATGTAACATTTCAAAAAAATGAGAAATCAATGTTAAGATTCACATAAAACAAATAAATGTTATGATCCTTAATTTAACCCATTGTTCTTTTCTGGATAGATAGATGTCATTTGTGCGGATAAGCTACATCATAAATCCACAAAGAAAATAAAATTTTCGTCAAATTAACGAGAATATTTTAATTTTAATTAGCCACAACACAAATTATTTTAAAAAAAAGGTTAAATAGTAGTAGTAAACATAAATATTCTTCAGTTTGTTCTCTTCTTGGTTGCGACTAGAAAATAAGTTAGCGTGAAACATATTTACATTATGCAATTGTTGGGTCAAATAAATGAAGCCAAGATACCACTCTTTTGTTGGATTAGCCACATAATGAGTGTACAAAATCAACTTCCTTGTTCACAAAAAACAGAGAAAAAAATGACTTGTTTGGAATTAATTTGGTGGCTATTTGGATTGTTCTTACTACCATATTAATTAATCCTATTTAGATCACATGTAATAAATTCGTCCAACTCACTGCTCCACTTTCTCTGAGAAAAAACAAAAGAAAATTAAGAAAGAGCCAAAACCTTGGCGTAAAGATTTATCTCATCAAGGTCTACCAGCCCACTTTCTCTCTTATGTCTCATCCTCTCTCCTTCCTAAACCACCCAACCATTTGTGGAGTAATGTTTTTTGGTTGCATTTGTAAATAATGTTATTTTTCGGAGCTATATCTGAACCAGAAATTTCACTAAATAGTGTTAAAATATAAGAAGATAACATATACAAAAATTTAAATTTTTTTATATATAGTATAAACACATAAAAATAAAATTTTGACTTAATTACACGATATAATTTTTCGGTGAAAAGGTGTCAATTGACACCCCTTAGCCTAAGATAGCTCAGCTATTCGTTCGGAGAATCTAATCGTTATTTATTGTCATTTAAACATTTAAAATACTATTGATTAAAAAACTATGATTTTTAAATAGTTTTTGTTGAATTCTAACTATGTAAATTCTAGTAAAAGTTTCAGCTTTTGCCCCCAAATTTAATGCTTTAGTCCCCAAATTTAATGCTTTAATAATATAAGTTTGATGCGTATGCTCTGAACTCTGTTAGCACTATATATTTTCTCTTTCTGATATTAATAAAACGGACTCTAATTTTTATGATGACAAGCTACTCCTAGAACACAGAAAGAGGGAGATTCTTATTAAACATACCATACATTCCTAGTACGCAGCACAACAATTCCTTTCAAAAATAGATTAAATCGTATTAAACATTGTAATTCTGAGTTAGTCTAGTAAAATACTTTTACTTCATGCTATTTTTGGATTTAATTAAATGGAAGGCTGGCCAAGAAATGGCACTTAGGATTAATCATTTCAATGAGCGCAACTTAAACTTCCTTGTTGGTTTAGATTTTTTCGTCCTATTTAATTAGATCACATGTAGATTAATTTTCCAGCTCAGCCCACCACTTTCCATTAAAAAAAGAAGAAAACCGTGAAAAAGGCCAAAAACCTTTAACGTAAAGGTTCATGAAATCCTGACCCCCCCCCAAAAAAAATAAATAAAGGTTCATGAAATCTCATCTACAACATTTATCCGCACACCTTCCTGCCCCATATCCTCTCTCCTTCCTAACATGGTGGGGTGGCTATGTCTGTCCCCACTATTCCCACGTGCTTTCTCCTCCCCACTTATATAAACACAAATTTCACTGAAGAGGAGAAGAATCCATTTCCATTCCAACAAATCCAAACGGACCCGACCCGATTCACCCCACCACATGGCCTTAGTCCGAGAACGTCGACAGCTCAATCTCAGACTTCCCTTGCCGGAACCCTCCGAACGCCGCCCTCGTTTCCCCTTACCCCTCCCTCCTTCCATCTCCACCACCACAACTGCTCCTACCACTACTATCTCCATCTCGGAACTCGAAAAGCTTAAGGTTCTCGGTCACGGAAACGGCGGAACTGTGTACAAAGTCCGCCACAAACGCACATCCGCAATCTACGCTCTCAAAGTCGTTCACGGCGATAGCGACCCCGAGATTCGCCGTCAAATCCTCCGTGAAATCTCCATCCTTCGCCGGACGGATTCTCCTTACGTCATCAAGTGCCACGGTGTCATCGACATGCCCGGCGGCGACATCGGTATCCTTATGGAGTACATGAACGTCGGCACACTAGAAAGTCTTTTAAAATCACAAGCAACTTTCTCCGAACTTAGCTTAGCAAAAATCGCTAAGCAAGTACTTAGCGGACTCGACTACTTACACAATCACAAAATCATTCACAGAGATTTAAAACCTTCGAACCTTCTAGTAAATCGCGAGATGGAAGTAAAAATCGCCGATTTCGGAGTGAGTAAAATCATGTGCAGGACTTTAGATCCTTGCAATTCATACGTTGGAACTTGTGCTTATATGAGTCCAGAGAGGTTTGATCCAGACACTTATGGAGTTAACTACAACGGTTACGCAGCTGATATTTGGAGTTTGGGCTTGACTTTAATGGAACTATATATGGGCCACTTTCCGTTCTTGCCACCTGGACAGAGACCGGACTGGGCTACGCTAATGTGCGCCATATGCTTCGGTGAGCCGCCCAGTTTGCCTGAAGGGACGTCGGGAAATTTCAGAGATTTTATCGAGTGTTGTTTACAGAAAGAGTCCAGTAAAAGGTGGAGCGCTCAGCAACTTTTGCAACATCCGTTTATACTGAGCATCGATTTGAAGTCCACGTAAAAAGGGACAGAGCAAAGCTTAAGACTGGGAAATTGAATAGTTCCGAGTTGTTTGTAAATAGAGAACGGGACCTTCTTTTTTTTTTTGAACTTTTTGGGTTAACTTTTTTGTATATTCTTCAACTATGAATCTGTGAAATCAGAATCATTCTCTGTATCTGGAAAAAGTGCTCCATTTCCATAGCAAAAAAAATCATCTGTGGAATTTTGAGACTTAATGAATTCAATCTTTTTCCAACACTTCAACGAATCTGGCAAGCTTTTGTTTCCCAATACAAATTCAAATATTTAACTATCTTTCATTTCATTGTTCAAAGTGTAAATGAACATTACCAAAATTACCAAATTCTCAAAGTTTTAAGATTAGAAATTCAAAATGAACTCAGTTCCAATTCCAAAAGAACAAAAATAGAGACAAAAATGTTTGATATAATTGGCCTCCAATGTCGTACCATACATGGGTTAATTAGTGCCAATATTTTCTCATTGCTTATCTCAAAAAATAAAATAATCAATAAAAATCTTTTATTAAAAGGGGTAGGAGCGGAAGATGAGCTATCAAACAGTCTCGTGAATCATAATTCAATGTAATCCAATCTGCACTGTGCAAATGGCTTAAAAAGAGAAGAGACCTTTATTTGGTTTGCTAATAAAGATTTGGCTTGATTTTATTCGATTAAAAAATCAGCTACAAGACATTTTATATTATGTTTACATACGTAAATCTTCAGAAGGACCCTAGATAATCTATAATATAAACGATGATGCAAGTGTGCGTTTGGAGAGGCTTGTCGTTCTTAGTTGTCACGCTTGACTCATTTTTTTATTTTTAACTTGTATATAGTACTACTAGAATATAAAAATCGATTACAAAAAATAAAGTTTACTCCATCTTGAATGGTACATTCTATATTACTCTTTGTCAAATAGTAATAAATTAGAAAATTACTATGCTAAATGTCCAACATCCAGTAATTTCGGCTCTTAATACTCGCACATAATTGGCAAACAAATCATGTTTTTCCCGATGCAAAGAATGTGGTTGATATGCTCATTAGAAGATTAGCGGTCATATTGGAGGTTAGTACTTAGTACTACTTAAGAAGACATTTGGGAACTCATTACTCAATGACATTTCTGGATATTGTAAGTAGTGTATATATTTGGATTTTGGAACATAACGACTCATACTTCAGCTGGGTTTTTCATATCTCGAGAGTATGTTTTCCCTAGTCAGATCGTAAGTGATGTTGTGATATATATTAGACACGCGTTTTCTTCAAACGTTTAATGAGAGTTTACTTTCGTTTTTGGAGTTTATAAACTTTAAATTCTGATTTCACATCTGTACACTTACGGTTATATCTTCAGAAATTTGTTAAAGATTCTCATATTGCAATATGCTCGACAAAAGCTATTGCAAAGAACTCGTCTTGTAATATAAATGAATTAACGCTTATATGGTATATGGATGACTCTTTAGCTTTTAATCACTTCTCAATATATATATATATATATATATATATATATATATATATATATATATATATATATATATATATATATATATATATATATTGTATTTTTTAAATACTTATAAACAATAATATCCTGTTTTCCTCAAACCCCCTTTATTAAAAACAACATAATTGAATGAAAAGTTCGAGCTTTAAACTATTCCATTATACATTTAACAAATGGTGGTTGAATTGTTGAAAGCACAAGCAATATTATACAAATTAAAAGAAAGAGGATTGGTGGTGGTGGTTTGGGGGTTCTTTTACGTGCATCATTATCAATAGAAGTCTGCAAGTAGTGAAGTAGATTCCTGATTCCTTCTAAATGTATACGTTAAAAAGTTCTTTAGCCGTCGCACAATTACAAAATGATAGTAACACATGGCCTATAGGGCCAATTTTTTAACAATTTTCCCCACTTGCGTAGCTGCTTTTATAACGATAACTATATATGGCCACAGGGCAAGTGGTCATGTTCTTGGCGGCTTCCTGTTTATGAATTCTACTTACTTACATTTCAAAATATCGTCCCGACTTCACTATATTGCTTCAAAATAACCGAAGACTCCAAAACTAGTTTAAAATTTTCAACTGAAATTGTTCAGAAATGTCAATGGGTTGTAGTATAGCTTTGGACTCTGTCTAGATTTTCTATGTGCGGCATATAACGAATTAGTTCCTATATATTTCTTTTTGTATAATTTGACACATAAAACGGACTATTTTTTCTTTGTATAATTTTTTATGACAAAAAGGGAGTCAACTTGTCGTAAAATGAACATTCTCTTATGAATATTCCAAAGGTTGATTACATAAGATACGTATGAGTTCAATTCTAGCGGAAGAATTTCTATGCAAGATATACAGATATGGAGTTTGAAAAGTATCACACGACTTGGATTTAAAATTTAAAAAATAAATATATGTTGCTTCGAAAGTGAATGTTCAATGTGGTGATTGAATCGTGAAAAATCATGCATTTTTAGTGTGTGTATTATATATATATATATAGCAACTGTAAAGTTTAGAAACGATAAAAAGATTCTCTTTTTAAAGTGTAATATTTGTTTTTTAAAAAAAATACTGTAAGATTGAGTAAGGATTAAAAAGGAACATATTCAATTCCTCTCCGTATTTTGTCGATTATCAGATGGGGTAAAAAGGATGTACGCACTTCCGACATTGAGTAGAGAAAAATACGTACCGAACAAAAAGAGCGCATGAATAGTCTAAAAAATATTTACATAATTAAATTACTTATAGAATAATTACAGATAAATTTCTCTAATAAGCATTAATTAATTAATACCATGCTAAAAATGATACTCAAATTAACCGACTATAATAAATTCCTAATGCTACTAACGTATTGACTTAAATCCAACGAAAATTAAAAAGGAAGAATTGAGTGCTTTCGAGACAGCTTCTCAGGATGGGGACAATATATAAATCTATCAGATGAGCGAAGAAGATGGAAAGATGAGTCAGCTAAAATGGCTGGATATGTCTTAATCGATCAGCATCAGGTCTTTACTGATGCATGAACGTAAGCTCTTATATCCCCTTAATTACGGCTCGCAAACAAGTTGCCCCTTAAATCGTACGTCCATTTCATTGTCATTCACTTTCTAATTAACTCCCTAATTAAACCTCATTGGTGTACAAATCCAACACAAATAATTCAAATTCGATCAGCCAAAAAATATGAATTTTCACGAGAACGAGATTTTCGAGGAAGAAGAGAACTAGACAGTTAGGCAGAATTTGATCAGTTTGGTGATGTAAGGCAAGTAGTTATAACTACACAATTTTCATCCTGATGAACAGGTACTATTTCAATAATCATCTTTAGTTTAAATTTGCATTTTTTTCTTGTGACTTGAATTATTTTCTTTTATTTTTAGGAAATCCATGATCCCTATAGGTTTGGAAAAACCCATTGTCCTAATAGATTTGGGAAAAGGAACATCTATTGTCCTTGTCAAATTGGAAACCTTTCTCTTATAGCTTTGAAACTATTTGGGATATATATATATGGGTTGTAGTTGGAGATTCTAGAGATTGTATTGTGTTTTTCTTCTCATTCATAGTGAAAAACTCCCTCTGCTTCTGCCATGAGGATTAGGCTTAGCCGAACCTCGTCAAATCCTTATGTTGATTTTTCTTCTCTATTTGCTTTATGTGTGATTGTGTGCTAGTTAACCCACGATCTTCCGCAATAATTGGTATCATAGCAAGGCTCAGATTTTTACATATAATCTAGGGTTAAAGATGTCTTCATTATCTTCAACAAAGTACGAATTAAAGAAATTTGACGGGGTTTCTAGTTTCAGTCTATGGAAGATTACGATGAAATCGTCTCTGGTGTTACAAGGGTTATGGAAGGCAATTGATGAGGATTTTTCTGAAGAGATGAAAGAGACAAAGAAGGCAAACCTGAAGGAGAGGGCTTTGAGTGCGATCTTCGTTTTTGGAAGATTTTGCAAAAATCTTGATTTTTCTTCCATAAATTCACGGATTCATGATGTAAATGAGTATGGAATCATGAAATATAATCAATATGGGATAAGAAACACTTACCCCAATATTTTCCCATAAATCGCCTAAAAATCGCCCAAGAACCGTGCTCCAAAAATCCAAAACGAAATGAATGAAATGACCATTTTTGGTCCTTAAGTTTTAAACATCCAATTCAAATTTTAATTTATTTTTCACCTGAAAACTTTTCGAAATTTTTTACGGACTACACATGCAAGTCGAGTAATGGTAAATAGTGCTTAGATCACATAATTAATCATTAAATTTAAAGATGATATTTTGGGTCATCACATTCTCCACCTCTAAAACAAACGTTCGTCCTCGAACGGAGTTCGAAAAAGTACATGAGCTGGTGAATAAGTGTGGATAACAGCTGCGTAAATCATGCTCGACCTCTCAAGTCGCCTCCTCGACCGGATGACCCCTCCACTGAACCTTTACGGAAGCAATGTTCTTTGACCTCAGCTTTCAAACCTGCCTATCTAAAATAGCCACTGGTTGCTCAACATAAGATATATCCTTGTCCAACTGAATTGAACTGAAGTCTAACACATGAGACAGATCGCCGTGATATTTTTGAAGCATAGAAATATGGAATACCGGATGAACCGCAGAAAGACTAGGTGGTAGTGCAAGTCTGTAAGCCACATCTCCAACTCTTTCAAGAATCTCAAAAGGCCCAATATACCTAGGGCTCAACTTGCCCATCTTCCCGAACCTCATCACACCCTTCATAGGCGAAATCCGGAGCAATACCCGCTCACCAACCATGAATGCAACATCACGAAGCTTCCGATTTGAATAACTCTTCTGTCTAGATTGGGCTATACGAAGTCAATCCTGAATCAACTTAACCGTCTGTACCCAATAGCCTAGTCTCGCCTGGTTCGAACCAACCCACTAGGGACCAGCACCGCCTACCATACAAGGCCTCATACAGAGCCATTTGAATGCTTGACTTGCAACTGTTATTGTAAGCAAACTCCGCAAGTGGTAAGAACTGATCCCAAGCACCCCCAAAATCTATCACACACGCACGAAGCATATCCTCAAATATCTGAATAGTGCGTTCGTATTGCCCGTCCGTCTGAGGGTGAAATGTTGTACTCAACTCCACACGAGTACCCAATTCTCGATGTATAGCCCTCCAAAACCGCGAGGTAAACTGTGTATCCCGGTCAGATATGATAGATACCGGTACACCGTGAAGTCTGACAATCTCGTGAATATATACCTGAGCCAGCTGCTCTGAATTGTAAGTAGTAATCACAGGAATAAAATGAGCTGACTTGGTCAATCTATCCACAATCACCCAAACTGCATCGAACTTCCTACGAGTCCGTGGGAGCCCAACAATGAAATCCATAGTGATTCGCTCCCATTTCCATTCTGGAATTTCCAACTTCTGAAGCAATCCACCTGGTCGTTGATACTCATATTTCACCTGGTGACAATTTAGGCACCGAGCTACATATTCCACTATGTATTTCTTAATCCGCCTCCATCAATAGTGTTGTCTCAAGTCTTGATACATCTTTGCAGCACCCGGATGAATGGAGTACCACAAACTGTGAGCCTACTGAAAAATCAAGTCGCACAAACCATCTACATTTGGCACACATAGCCTTCCCTGCATCCGTAATACATCTTTATCTCCAATAGTGACTTCCTTGGCATCGCCATGCTGAACTGTGTCCTTAAGGACAAGCAGATGGGGGTCATCATACTGACATTCCCTGATACGGTCATAAAGAGAAGACTATGAAACCACACAAGCCAAAACTCAGCTCGGCTCGAAAACATCCAATCTGACAAACTGGCTGGCCAAGGCCTGAACATCCAAGGTCAAAGGCCTCTCTGCTACTGGTAAATATGCTAAGCTGCCCACACTCTCCGCCTTACGACTCAAGGCATTGGGCACTACATTGGCCTTCCCAAGATTATAGAGAATGGTGATATCATAATCCTTAAGCAACTCCAACCGTCTCCGCTACCGCAAATTAAGATCCTTCTGTTTAAACAAATGTTGTAGACTTTGGTGATCAGTGTAGACCTCGCAATGAACACCGTAAAAATAATGCCGCCAGATCTTTAAGGCATGAACAATAGCTGCTAACTCAAGGTTGTGTACATGATAATTCTTCTCATGCACATTTAACTGTCTGGACGCGTAGGCAATCACCCTACTGTCTTGCATCAACACTGCGCCGAGGTCAATATGCGTCGCATCACAATACACAATATAAGACCCTGAACCTGTAGGTATTACCAACATTGGGGCTGTAGTCAAAGCTATCTTGAGCTTTTGGAAGTTCTCCTTACATTCCTCAGTCCATCTGAACGGAGCACCCTTCTGGGTCAATCTGGTCTTAATAGTTGTTCATTATCAATTACAGAATCGTCAATTAACTTCATGTTAACAAAAATCTCATTTTAAACTTTCACAATACTGATAATGAGACACGAGGCATGAAGACCTCAAAATTATTTACCCGAAATAATGAGTCACATTTAATGTCACCTGGGCGAGAACCTATCTTGTAGGTTAAAACTCAATAATTACAACACAAATTTGGCAAGTATGCACAGAGAATTTCATATAAGTATTTTCAAATAAGCCTAACAGGCATGACTCCCTATTAGTACTATAGTACAAATTAAAATTCACAAGGGAGAACTTAAACACAAGAATTTTTCTCACAAGGATCTCGTCCTTATATAACTTCCGCCGTAGCACGTAGCCCGATATAAACATATCAGTTTATATTAAATGTGAGGATCTCGTCCTCAGTTCTGAATCACAAGTAATATCCACACCGTGCCAATCGAAACTTTTCATTTGCTCCTTCTAAATAATTTTCGTTAAATAAAATCACAACACATAATGAACCCCATACTGGTAGGGCATATAATTCACAATTTATAATTAATTATTCAGAATTTATATCAAAACTTACCGAAATGAGTAACATAAAGCCACCTTTATCCTCACAACTCTTATTAGTGACCAACATGGAATGATAGGCGTAGTTATCTCCATAGAATCTCCCAACATGAGTAAACACATAAGTAGATTATAGAATTACGAAGCTCACTCATAAGTGGAGCGCCATAGAAGGACTCGTTTCGATACTGAGAACCGAATCAAGTTAAGAAAATTATTCCTTTATATTATATCAAGGTCGTATCTGTAACGACCCCAACTGATGTAGCGACCTCCGCCATACCATAAAAATATATCAACGTCTAAGTCTCCACCTCTAGGTAAACAGGTAAAACAATTAGCAGGAAAAAGGCAAACAAATTTAAAATATATATCACAGATCAATGATGAAGAATATAACAAGATAAAATAATTTAATAAATGCGCAACAATGATCTACACAATTTAAAAATATAATCTTTCATATTTAGCCCGTGTACACACTCGTCACCTCGTGTACGCGACTTTCAACACATTTCAATAATCACATTACTATCAATTCTAGGGAAAATTTCCCCCACACAAGGTTAGACAAGTCACTTACCTCGACTTGCTCCAATTTAACCAAGTATTATGCTTTTTTCACGATTTTTTCGATTCCGATCTAGTCATAATTAATTCGATACAATCAACAAAAATTATAGTAATCAATTTCATAAGAAAATATTACATTTTTATTAAAATCCGAAATTAGTTCAAAATTTGCCCGTGGGGCCCATATCTCGGAATCCGGCGAAACTTACAAAATCCGACAACCCATTCAATTACGAGTCCACTCATACTAATTTTACCAAAATTTGATAACAACTCGACCTCCAAATCTTAAATTTTCATTTTTGGAAGATTTTACAAAAATCTTGATTTTTCTTCCATAAATTCACGGATTCATGATGTAAATGGGTATGGAATCATGAAATATAATCAATATGGGATAAGGAACACTTACCCCAATGTTTTCCCGTAAAAATCGCCCAAAAATCGCCCAAGAACCGTGCTCCAAAAATCCAAAACGAAATGAATGAAATGACCATTTTTGGTCCTTAAGTTTCTGCCAATCTGTCACTAAAAGTCCATTTTCCGTCACTAAAAGTCCACCAGAAACTGCTCTATCATCCTTCCTTCAATTGATCATAACTTTATGTACAAATGTCCAAATGACAAATGGTTTAACCCTCTGAAAACTAGAATCAACCGACTACCACTTTCATGTTTTGCAACTTTTCTGATTCCTTATGAATTGCGAGATATAAGCTTCCAAAGTCGGCTCCATGCATCAAAATTTTTGGCGAAACTGCTCCACCAGCCTTCATTCAATCCATCATAACCTTCTATACAAATGTCCAAATAATGAATGGTTTAACTTTTTGGAAACTAGAAACAAACGACTACAACTTTCATGTTTTGACACATTTCCGATTCTTTATGAATTACAAGATATAAGCTTCCAAAGTTGTCTCCATACATCAGAAATTTCTGGCGAAATTTCTGCAAATTTCCAGCAACCTTCTTTGTCCGAAATCCATTTCGTTTACCTTCCGAATTCCACCCGAGACCTTTGAGACCTTAACCAATTATTCCAACATGTCCCAAAATACAATACGAACTTAGTTGAGGCTTCAAACCACATCAAACAACATCAAAATGACTAATCGCACCTCAAATCAAAATCTATGAACTATGAACTTTCAATTTCTACAAACAACACCGGAACCTATCAAATCCAGTCCAATTGACCTCAAATTTTGCACACAAGTCATAAATGACATAACGGAGCTATAAAAATTTTCAGAATCGTATTTCGACCCCGATATCAAAAAGTCAACCCCTCGGTCAAACTTCCCAAAAATTCAACTTTCGGCATTTCAAGCCTAATTCCACTACAGACTTCCAAATAAAATTCCGATCATGCTCCTAAGTCCAAAATTACCGTACGGAGCTGCTGGAATCATCAAAATTCTATTCCGGGGTCATTTGCATATAATTCAACATCCGGTCACTATTTGAATTTAAACTTTAAAATTTTCATCAAAATTCCATATCTCGGGCTAGGGACCTCGGAATTTGATTCTGGGCATACGCCCAAGTCCCAATTCACGATACGGACTTACCGAAACTATCAAAATACTGATCCGAGTCCTTTTGCTCAAAATGTTGACCAAAGTCAACTCAATTGTGTTTTAAACATCTAATTCACATTTTAATCCATTTTCACCTGAAAACTTTTCGAAAATTTTTTACGGACTGCACACGCAAGTCGAGTAATGGTAAATAGTTCTTAGATCATATAATAAATTATTAAATTTAAAGATAACATTTTGGGTCATCACAATTATAATGGACCTGAAGAACGTGGATATCAAAATTGAGAGTGAGGATCAGACCTTGATTGAAGTTCTTTACCACCATCTTATGATTGTTTTGCCTTTACGATGCTATATGAGAAGATAATATTTCACTAGAAGATGTTAGTAATGCACTAAAATCGAAAGAGTTGAAAAAGAGCTTTCCAAACAACAGAACTGAGGGTGAGGGTCTTGTGAGTAGAGGAATAACACAACAAAAGAACTTTAACACAAAAAATTCAACCGCTAGATCGAAGTCAAGAGCAAGAAAGCAGAACTGTTATGAGTGCGGGGAACAAGGTCACTACAAGAGAGATTGTATTGACACTGGCAATAATTTGTATAATAGTGATTATGTAGGGGAAGTTTGTACCGTGAGTTCTAATAATGGGCAGAATTCCTGGGTTCTTGATTCTGGTGCTACTTTCCACATGTGTCCACACAAGAATTGATTTGCAGCTTACAAGAAGATGAGTGAGACTGTCTACATGGGAGATGATAATACATTACCAGTATACGGGATTGGTAACATTAGATTCAGAATGTTCGAAGGAATTATCAGAAACAATAAGTACTGGCATGTTCCTCAGATAAAAAGAAATTTGATATCTCTTTCGACTTTGGATGATCAAGGATATAAGTTTCACTCCGAGAATGGAATACTTAAAGTGTGTAAAGGTTCCATGGTACTTATGAAGGGTAAACTGCATTCTAAATTGTATCATCTTCAGGCCAATGTAGTTGAAGGGGAAGCTGCTGTAGCTTCTGGGAAAAGTGACATGAATCAGTCTCAATTATGGCACTTGCGACTTGGTCATATAATTGATAAGGGATTATCTTTGTTGGGTAAGCAGAATTTACTGAATGGGTACAAAAATCAAGTTTTGAATTTTTGTGAGCATTGTGTATTTGGTAAACAGACAAGGGTAAAGTTCAGCAAGAAGGCCGAGCACAAGACTAGAGACAAGTTAGATTTTATACATTTAGACTATTAGGGTCCAATCAAAGTTCGCTCCAAGAGTGGTGCCAGGTGTTTTATGACTTTGATTGATGATTACTCAAGGATCGTGTGGGTGTATTTTCTGAAAACAAAAGATGAGGCATTTCCAACATTTGTTAAATGGAAGACGATGATTGAGAGGCATACGGAAAGAAAAGTTAAGTTTCTTCGAACTCATAATGGGTTAGAATTTTGTAATTCTGAGTTCGATAATTTCTGCACCAGAAAGGGCATAGTGAGACATCACACTTGTGTTGGAACACCGCAACAAAATAGTATTGCAGAACGTATGAACAAAATATTTTATGATAGGGCATGAAACATGCTTTCACACTCATGTGTTAGTAAGAATTTTTGGGCTAAAGCAATCAATACAGCTTGTTATTTGGTCAACATATCTCCATCCATAGCTATTGAGTTCAAAACTTCTTTTAAGGTATGGTCCGGTTCGCATGCTGATTATTCAAATTTAAGAATATTTGGTTGTTCTGCTTATGCTCATGTGAGGATGAAAAATATAAGCCGATGGAAAAAAAGTGCATATTTATAGGGTATGCAACTGGAGTAAAAGATTATAGGTTATGGTGCACAGATCAAAAGACTCTAGGGCTACATATCAGTAGGGATGTAACATTCAATGAATTTGACTCACTGGATAGTTAGAGGGAGAAAACAATAGCAAAAACAGATCGTGGTGTCAGTGACAGCATGGAACTAGAAATTGAATCTCCACTAGCTCAGCCTAGTAGTTAATAATGTTGATGCACCTCTGCAACAACAACCATATAGTATTGCAACATGCATAGAGAAGAGAGTGATCAACCCACCACAAAGGTTTGCAAACGTAGTTGATTGTAATTTTTCTGGATATGCAAATTTTGTGGAGTTTTCTTTGTCAGTTGCAGAGACCATTGATGTGCTTGAGCATAATAGCTATAAAGAAGATATTTCTAGTCCAGAAGCAGATCGGTGGGTTGGTTCTATGAGTGAAGAGATTGAGTCTCTTCATAAGAATTAGACATGGAAGCTTGTTCCATTGCCAAAAGGACAGAAGGTACTATGATGCAAATGGATTTTCAAAAGAAAAGAGGGTATTCCAAGGGTTGAAGCATCAAGGTACAAGGCAAGATTAGTATCTAAAGGTTTTACACAGAGGGAGGGGATAGATTACAATAAAGTGTTCTCTTCACATAGCTCTATCAGAGTTTTATTGGCTTTAGTGGCTCTTTATGACTTAGAGCTAAAGCCGTTAGATGTGAAAATTGTATTATTTCATGGTGAGTTGGATGAGCATATTTATATAAGTCAACCTGAGATATGCATTACTTAGGTTAAGAAAAATCATGTTTGCTTGCTTAAGAATTTTTTATATGATCTGAAACAGTCGCCTAGGCAGTGGTATAAAATATTTGATACATTAATGATTCAAAATGCCTTTTCTCGAAGTGCATATAATAGTTGTTTGTATTACAACAAGCTTGAAGATGGTTCTTGTATATATTTGTTGTTATATGTGGATGACAAACTTATTGCTGCTAAAAGAATGTCACATATTATCCGATTGAAGAAGCAGCTAGGTGAGGTGTTTGAGATGAAGGATTTGGGTGCTGCAAAGAAGATACTGGGGATGGAGATTACTTGAGATAAAAGGGTTGGAAAGATGATGCTGTCTCAACGGTCATATATTGAGAAGGTCCTCAAGAGATTTAATATGACAAGTGCTAAATCTGTGTCTGTTTCTTTTTCTTCCCATTTCAAGTTGTCTGCAGACATGTTACCAAAAACAGACGAGGAGATGGAGCAGATGTCTAGTGTTCTATATTCGAGTATTGTAGGTAGCATTATGTATCCTATGGTTTGCACTCGCTCTGACATTTCACATGCTGTTAGTGTTTTGAGTAGATACATGGCGTGTCCTGGTAAAGAACATTGGCAGGCGGTGAAGTGGATCTTGAGATACTTGAAGGGTACTGCAGATGTAGGCTTGACTTTTTACAAAGACAAGTTGAGTGAACCCTTAGTTGGCTATGTCGATTTAGATTATGAAGAGGACTTAGATAAGCGAAGATCTCTGACAGGTTATGTTTTTACTCTTTCTAGTAGTGTCATAAGTTAGAAGGCAACTTTGCAATATATTGTTTCTTTGTCTACCACAAAAGTTGAGTATATGGCAATTACGGAAGCACTAAAAGAGGCTATTTGGCTACAAGGCTTGGTAAATGATCTTGGACTAGATCAGAAAAAGATACCGATGTTTTGTGACAGTCAGAGTGCCGTTCATCTTACTAAGAATCAGATGTTTCATGAGCCGACGAAGTATATTAAAGTCAGACATCACTTTATTCGAGATATTATATTAAAAGGGGTTGTTAATGTGGAGAAAGTGTCTACACATGATAATCTAGCTGATATGATGACCAAGGCAGTCCCGACCAACAAGTTTAGGCATTGCCTAGACTTGATTGGTGTGTGCAGTACTTAATAGAGCCCCCGCGAAGGCTGAGATAGAGACACATTGTTTTTGTTGATGAAGAGATTCAAGCCAAGGGGAAAATTTGTTATTTTGTGGCTTGAATTATTTTCTTGTATTTTTAGGAAATCCATAATCCCTATAGGTTTGGGAAAAATCATTGTCCTAATAGATTTGGGAAAGAAAAATCTATTGTCCTTGTTAAATTGGGAAACCTTTCTTTTATAGGTTTGGAACTATTTGGGATCTATATATATGGGTTATAGTTGGAGATTCTAGAGATTGTATTGTGCTTTTCTTCTCATTCATAGTGAAAAACTCTCTTTGCTTCTGCCCCGAGGATTAGGCTTTGCCGAACCTCGTTAAATCCTTGTGTTGATTTTTCTTCTCTATTTACTTTATGTATGATTGTGTGCTAGTTAACCCACGATCTTCCGCAACAATTATCTTTTCAATCACTAACTACATCAACAACTGGTTGATTATTATAATATGGCATCACTTTTCGAGGGGTTTTAGTGACTTGGGAGGAAGATGCATATATAATGGGTTGCTAACAAAAGTACAATGGAATAAATTCAAATGATCATCAGCGCAGGCGAAGTTTGTAGTTTGTGGGGGTTTATATGGGGTTATATCTGTTTAATTGTTAGTACGTGGGGGTAATTAAGCTTACTATTCTGGGTTGTATAGCACTACAAAATACAAATGTATAAGCCTTAATTATATGTTTAGTATGTCTTTAGGTTGAAGATTGTTCACTTTTTTTTTTTTTTTTTTGGTAATTGAAATGCCAGAAATTATAATTTTATGGATTCCTTTAATTGGGTAATATGCATTCGTTTCTTCTTGGAAACTTCTGCCAATCAATTCACAAGTGCTCAATTCTTACCAAGAAGAATTTGTTGCGTTGTTCGCACATAAAGAGACTACCATTAATTGGTCATGCCATTTACGGTGTCAATATAGTCTTATAACTGGATCACACCCCAATATCCCAGAGAGCGTGAAGACTGAAGAAGACTCGTCAGATTCATATATAGCTTCTACTGTGGTCAATGTTTTAATGACAAAACCAAGTAGAGAAAGCAACTGTAAGGACCCAACATGTCGCTCTTAAAATTTATGTCCCGTTCAACGACTTAAAGTCTCGAGCAGTTTCGTAATATGCGCTATGGCTTGCACACAAGGTCGAGTTTGGTTTTCGGAAGGTTTGGAATTAAATTGAAAGAAAAATTCTTATTTTTGAAGTTTAAATGAAAAGAGTTGACCAGAGTTTGACTTTTGAGAAAACGACTCCGGAATGAAGTTTTGATGATTCCAATAGTATCGTATGGTGATTTCGGACTTAGGCGAATGTCAGAATTTGAATTTGAAAGTTCGTAGGACAATTCGTCGCATTTTGACGAATATTGAAAAAAGTTGAAGTTTTAAAATATTGGTAATTTCGGCCAAAGGTTGATTTGTTGATAACGGGGTCGGATTTCGATTCCGGAAATTGGAACAGGTCCATTATGTCATTTATGACTCGTGTGCAAAATTTAAAGTCATTCCGGATGGATTTGATACGTTTCAGCGCAAATTATAGAATTTAAAAAATTCATGAACTCATAATTCGATTTGAGGTGCGATTCGAAATTTCGACATTGTTTGATGTAATTTGAAACCCCGAGTAGGTCCGTGGTATGTTATGAGACTTATTGGTATATTCGGACGGAGTCTCGAGTGGCTCGTATGAGTTTCGGACGGGGTTCAGATCTTTTGGCGACTTGTTGAAGCTGCTGGAATTTCTGTTGCTGAAGCTGTTTCTGGGCAGCAGCTGATGCAATCGCACCTGCGGAATTATGGGCGCAGGTGCGACCTCACAGAAGCGAGGCAGTCATCGCAGAAGCGACATTGGACAGGGCTGGCGTTTGGTCGCAGAAGCGGAAGAAAATGCACACCTGCGACACCGCATGTGCGGTGCCTGGAACGCTGGAGCGATGCTAGCGCAGAAGCGGAGTTCCAATTCGCACATGCGTGATCGCAGAAGCGGGCCTTCTGCCGCAGGTGCGATGAGGTCAACTGGATAGCATAATCGTAAAAGCGAGCTCACAGGCACGCAAATTTGTTCCGCATGTGCGAAACTGGACTGAAACTTAAGGACAAAAAATTATCATTTTCTTCATTTCATTTTTGGAGTTTGAAGCTCGATTTTTGGGCGATTTTGGAGGAGTTATTCCCGACTTTGACTTGGGTAAGTGTTCTATATCCGAAAGCAATTATATTTCATAAATTCATGGTTATATTCATCATTTATTTCGGATTTAATTGAAGAAATTGAGAAACAAATGTGAAATCTTCCGAAAATGAAAAATGTAGATTTGGAGGACGATTTATTATTGGAATTCAATAAAATTGGTATGGTTGAACTCATATCGGAATGGGTATTCGGATTTCGTGAAAATTCTGTTGGGTTCCAAGATGTGAGCTGCGCGTTGACTTTCGGGTTGAGTTTTTAACGTGAAATTTTAAGTTGACGTTATATTATCCGAAATTATTTCCGATGAATTTTAATGAAGTTATGCAATTAATTTGGCTAGTTTTGAGCCGTCCAGAGGTCATTTCACGCAAGAAAGCTATTTTGGAATATCGACCTAACTTCAAAAAGATAAGTATCTTGCTTAACTTTGTGTGAGAGAATTACCCCTTAGGCATTGAGTCTTATGTGGAAATTGTATGAGTGAAAGCTATGTACGCAAGGTGACGAGTACGTACTTGGTTTACATGTGAAAATTATACCGGTTAAAATTCATAAATACCCTTATGTATTAAATTGAAAATTGTTGGTACTTAATTATTAAATCCTTTAATTGTCAAGCCTTACTCCTTGTTTACTGAGTTTGTTTTTATATGATAATTTGGTGTGATTTTTACTTGACTTTTATGTGGGTTGTTCTATTGAGTTGCCATTTCGTGGAAATAATTTCATTAAATATTTTTCAACTGTAATTAATTAATTAATTAAATTTGAAAATAGGTATTATCACGACCCAATTCCATATAAGGCCGTCATGGCGTCCAACACCATTGCTAGACAAGCCAACAATGAATAACTTAATGATTCCCCCTTTTTATGTTTTTTTCCACGTAACGATCTTTTCCTTTTACTTACAAGATTAATGAAAAATGGTTTAGATTATTAAATGAAAACACCGAGAAACATTAATAAACGTAACAACAAATCCAAAAAATCACAAGTCTACTAATACGTGCCAAGATCTAGTGTCACAAGTATATGAGCAACTAGGTAGAATATACAAATGATATCTATAAACTTCCTGAAAGGGGATAGACAAAAAACAAAATAAAAGAGAGACTCCGACATACTGCCGAATGGCTCGGAAGGGCAACTCACCGTGGAATCTCGAACCTAGATCAAGAATGCGCGCCAGATGGATATCTCGATGCACCTGCCTCAAATCCTGCACAGTCGAGTGCAGAAGTGTAGCGTGAGTACATAAAATAACATGTACCCAGTAAGTACGCCTAACCTCGAAGAAGTAGTGACGAGGGGTCGACTTGACACTTACTAAGGCCAAAAATAATATAATTAAAGTGTTATGCTAAGCATAGATATCATGAGTAATACTGACAGTTCAATAACATGAAGGGATAAGTTCTTCTTTAATAATTATAGTCTCAATTTTAGTTATATCATTTAATAACTTACATTTCAAGGCATTTAAGTAGTGTAAATCACAAAGAGTTTCAAATAATTTCATGCGCAATTATGCCGAGGTCGTGCAGCCCGGTCCAATAATATATTAAATTGTGCACTGCCGGAGGGTCGAACAACGCGAACCATAGATGCATCTATTTACTACCGAGGTGCTCGGCCCAATCCACAAGTAACAATTTATTTTCAAGGAAGCACACATTAAACATTTACAGTCAAGTATTTCATACAAACCTCAAGCAAATGGGTATAACCTTCTATAATTATTCTATCAACTTCCAGCATGTCTTAAGTGATTATATTAGCAAGTAAGGACGCAAGCATTTCAAATATAGCATGATACATGTTCTAAACTACCCGGACGACAACATGATAGTAGCTGCGTACGGATTCTCATCCCCACATACGCCCGTAGCCCCCCCACAAATAGGTACACACATTTATTTAATTCACCTATTGGGTTAATTCCCTCTTATAATGTTAGAAAGGAGACTTACCTCGTCTCAAAGCCTACTTCCCAATTCAAGAACGCATTCAAACCTCCAAATTTGACGCCAAACGACTCGAAGCTAGTCAAACATTATATAAACTAATCAATCTATGCTCAAAAGTTCATAATTCCACCATTTAAGTGGTCACCCAACCTAATTTGCAAGATTCCTAAAATTCATTCCCGGGCCCACATGTTCGGATTCCGGAAATTTTCAAAGAAAGTTGTTACCCATAACCTTAGGAACATAAATATATAATTTTTACTAAATTCCATAACAAATCTCGTGGTTAAATCTTATTTTTTTATCAAAAACCTAGGTATTCATCTAAACCCGTAATTTTCACTAATTTACATGTTATAATCTACCGATAAACCATGTATTTAACTCACATTTGATAGGAATTGCTTACCTCAACTAGTTGATGGAAACCCCCTCTCTAACCAGCTCCACAATCACCCCCCAAAAGAATAAGAAGTGAGCAAAAGTGCTCAAACCCCGATTTAAAACATCACTGCCCTTCAGCGATTTCAGCACCTGCAGTTCAATTGGCGCACCTGCGATTCCACTTCTGCGGACAAACTCGCACAGGTGCGGACCAAATCCAGGATACCTCATCTCGCTTCTGCTCCCAGGTTATCGCACCTGCAGCCACGCATCAGCGACAAACGAAGCGCATCTGCGACACTGCCCGCTCCTACAATTCCTGCCTTTGCACCTGGGCTTTCGCAGGTGCGGTCCTTCTTCCGCTTATGCGATGGCTGGGCAGCCTATGCTGGGATGCATCTACGATAATGGGGCTCGCACCTGCGGCTGACCAAGCGTATGTGCGATTATGATAGTAGCCGGAGCTTCAGCTTTGGTTTCCAAATTCCAACTTGGTCCAAGCCTCGTCCGATTGACACTCGGCCTCCCCGGGCCCCGCCCGAACCTACCAACAAGTTTGGAATCATAAAACAGACTCGCTCAAACTCTCGGAATGCCCAAAACAACATTAAAACCAAGAATCACACTCCAAAATCATTTGAATCCAATTTAAGAACTTCAAGTTCTTCAATTTACTTCTAATGCGCTGAAATGTACTTAAACTACTCGAAATGATACCAAATTTTACGTGCAAGTCTTAAATGAAATTACAGAACTATTCCCGATCTCGGAATTCCATTTGGCTTTCAATATCCAAAACCCGTTCCAAACCAAATTTAGAGAACTTTAAACCTTCAAATAGTTGATATTCACTATTAAGCGCCAAAATGCTCCCGGGTTATCCAAAACCCGATTCGAACATACGCCCAAGTCCGAAATCATCATACGAACCTATTTGAACAGTCAAATCCGGATTCCGGAGTCGTTTTCTCAAAATGGTGACCGAAGTCAAACTTGGCCCTTTTAAGCCAACCTTAAGGAACCAAGTGTTCCGATTTCAACCCAAACTCTTCCAAATCCCGAATCAACCATTCCTGTAAGTCATAAATCAGAAAAAGCAAGTACGTGAAGTCTTATTTAGGGGAACGAGGTTCTAGTAGGTGAAACGACCGGTCGGGTCGTTACATTCTCCACCTCTTAAACAAACGTTCATCCTCGAACAAGTTTAGATTTATACCTGAAGTGCTGAATAAGTGTGGATATCTGCTCCGCATGTCCTCCTTGGACTCCCAGGTCGCCTCCTCGACTGGTTGGCCCCTCTACTGGACCTTTACCGCAAAAATCCTCTTGGATCTCAACTGGCGATCCTGTCTAGCAACTATAGCAACTGGATCCTCTTTATAACCCAAGCTCTTATCTAACTGAATAGTGCTGATATCTAACACATGTGAAAAGTCGGCATGATATCTCTAGAGCATAGACACGTGAAAAACTGGTTGAACCCCTGATAGGCTGGGAGGTAAAGTAAGCTCATAGGAAACCTCCCCAACTCGCCTCAACACCTCAAATGGGCCTATAAACCTTGGGCTCAACTTGCCCTTCTTTATGAATCTCATAATACCCTTCATTGGCGAGACTTTGAAGAGAACCTTATCGCCGACCATAAATGATACATCACACGCCTTCTGATCCGCATAGCTCTTCTGTCTGGACCAAGTGGTGCGAAGTCGCTCCTGGATCAACTTTACCTTTTCCAAGGCACCCTTTACCGAATCAGTACCATGTAACTTAGCCTCACCGGGCTCAAACCACCCGATGGGAGAACGACATCGCCGACCATATAAATCCTCAAATGGAGCCATCTCAATGCTGGACTGATAACTGTTATTGTAAGCAAACTCGGCCAAAGGCAAGAACTGATCCCACTGTCCCCCAAAGTCAATCACACATGGTCTGAGCATGTCCTCCAAGATCTGAATTAGCCCGTCGATCTGAGGATGAAATGCTGTGCTGAGCTCTACATGGGTCCCCAACTCACTCTGTACAGCTCTCCAGAAATGAGAAGTGAATTGAGGGCCTCTATCTGATATGATGGAAACAGGCACACCGTGCAACTGAACTATCTCCCTTATATAAATCTAGGCCAACTTCTCTGAAGTATATGTAGTCACCACTGGAATGAAGTGTGTTGACTTGGTCAACCTATCGACAATGACCCAAACTGCATCAAACTTCCGCAAGGTCCACGGCAATCCAACTACGAAGGCCATAGTGATGCGCTCCCACTTCCACTCGGGCACAATCATCTGCTGGAGTAGGCCTCCTGGTCTATGATGCTCATACTTAACATGCTGACAATTTAGGCATCTAGTTACATACTCAACTATGTCTTTCTTTATCCGTCGCCACCAATAATGCTGCCTCAGGTCACGATACATCTTCATAGCACCTGGATGAATAGAGTACCAAGAACTATGTGCCTCCTCTAGAATCCTCTCCCTCAAGCCATCGACATTAGGAACACATAGGCGACCATGGAATCACACAACACCATCCTCGCCCATAGAAACCTCCTTAGCACTACCCTATAGTACCGTCTCTCTAAGAACTACCAAATGCGGATTATCAAACTGCCGAGCCTTGATATGCCCCAACAGTGAGGACTGGGCAACAAGACATGCAAGAACCCGACAGTGCACCGAAATATCCAACCTCACAAGTCTGTTAGCCAAGGACTGAATGTCCAAAGCTAGTGGCCTCTCCTCTGATGTAATAAATGCCAAACTACCCATACTCTCTGCCTTCCCGCTTAAGGAATCCGCGACCACATTTGCCTTGCCCGGATGATAAAGAATGGTGATGTCATAATCCTTCAGTAACTCAAGCCATCTACGCTACCTCAAATTGAGATCCCTTTGCTTGAACAAATGCTGTAAGCTGCGATGATCAATATAAACCTCAAACGACACCCCATAAAGATAATTCCTCCATACCTTAATAACATGAACAATTGCGGCTAACTCTAGGTCGTGCACAGGGTAATTCTTATCATGAATCTTTAGCTGTCGCGAAGCATATGCAATGACTCGCCCCTCCTGCATCAATACACAACCCAAGCCAATGCGTGAAGTGTCGCAATACAAAGTATACATCCCCGAACCAGAAGGCAACACTAGAACAAGTGCTGTAGTCAAAGCTGTCTTGAGCTTCTAGAAGCTCGCCTCACAATCATCAGACCAACGGAATAGAGCACCCTTTTGGGTCAATCTAGTCAGAGGTGCTGCAATGGATGAGAAACCCTACAAAAATCGGCGATAATAACATGCTAACCCCAGGAAACTCCCGATGTCCATCATCGAAGTGGGATGAGGCCAACTATGAACTGCCTCAATCTTCTTGGGATCCACCTTAATACTCTCTCCTGATACAACATGCCCCATGAATGCCACATACTCTAGCTAAAACTCACACTTGTTGAACTTAGCATATAGTTCCTATTCCCGCAATGTCTGAAGCACCACTCTCAAATGCTGCTCGTGCTTCCCCAAGCTACGTGAGTAAATCAAGATGTCATCAATGAAGACAATAACAAAGGAATCAATATAAGGCTTGAACAACCGGTTTATCAGATCCATAAATGCTGCTGGGGCATTAGTCAAACTGAAGGACATCACTAGAAACTCATAATGGCCATATCTAGAACGGAAGGCCATCTTCGGAGCATCTGAGTACTGAATCTTCAACTGATGGTACCCTGACCTCAAGTCAATTTTAGAGAACACCGTAGCACCCTGTAACTAGTCAAACAAATTATCGATACGTGGCAACATGTACTTTTTCTTGATGGTAACCTTGTTCAACTGGCAGTAATCAATGCACATCCGCATAGTCCCATCTTTTTTCTTCACAAATAACACTGGTGCACCCCAAGGTGATACACTTGGTCTCACAAACCCCTTTGCTAACAACTCCTCTAGCTGCTCCTTCAACTCCTTCAACTCTTTTGGAGCCATACGGTATGGAGGGATAGATATAGGCTGGGTGCCTTGGGCCAAATCAATACGGAAATCAATATCACGATCTGGCGGCAAGCCGGGAAGGTCAGAAGGAAACACATCTGCGAACTCCCGAACTATTGGTACTGAATTAATCGTTGGGGACTCTACGGTGGTGTCCCGAACATAAGCTAGATAAGCCAAACAACCCTTCTCGACTATATGTCGAGCCTTCAGAAAAGAGATGACCCGACTGGATGTACTAACCGAGGAACTCTTCCACTCAAATCTGGGAAATTCCGGCATCGCTAAGGTAATAGTCTTGGCATGATAATCAAGGATGGCGTGATATGGGGATAACTAGTCCATGCCCAAGATGACCTCAAAGTCAATCATATCAAGCAACAGAAGGTCTGCTCTAGTCTTGTGGCCACATAATGTAACCACACAAGACCGGTAAATCCAATCCACAACCACATAATCGCCCACAGGAGTGGACACATAAATAGGAGTACCCAAGGACTCATGAGGAATATCCAGAAAATGAGCAAACAAAGATGACACATATGAGTAGGTAGACCCTGGATCAAATAATACCGAAGCATCCCTACCGCATACAAAAATAATACATGTGATCATAGAATCTGAGGCCAATGCATCTGGTCTGGCTGGAAAAACAATCTGCCTGGAATGCCGGCGGGATGGCTTCCGCCCGACTGAATAGTAGCTGACTGACCTCCCCTTCCTGGCCTCCACCTCTAGGACAGCCCGTGCCTGCCTGCCCTCCGCCTCTGGGCGGTCGGACAGCCGGTGCTGTAATCATGGGCTGTTGACCCTGATGCACTGCCTTGCCCCGAAGCCTGGGGCAAGATCTCCTCATATGACTGATATCTCCGCACTCGAAATAGCCCCTCAATGCGGCGATCTGCTGCCCTGATGTCTGACCCTGATGGCCTGTAGACCCACTGGAAGAAGCTTGAATAGCCGGTGGGCGGTATGAACTCTCCGGCATGGCACTAAAATAGGAGTTGGAAGAACCTTGGTGACCAGAGTACACACTGGAAGTACCCTGGATGGCTGGTGGGTGGTAAGAACTCTCTGGTGTGGCGCTGAAATAGAGGCACGCTGGAGCACCTCGAGGAGGTGGTGGTGATGAATATGGGGGCCTGCTAGGCTGACCCCTCCCAAACTGACCTCTGCCCCTAGCCGGGGCACCTCTAAACTCTCTAGAGAAATGGGCCCTCTTGTCCTGCTACATCTGCTCTCTTCCTCTCTGGTGGTAGCACTCAATCCTATGAGCAATCTCCATCACCAGTTGATAAAAAGTCCCCATCTCTACCTCTCGGGCCATATTGGCCCTAATACTGGAGTGGAGCCCCGCAAAAAACCTCCGCACTCTCTCTGCGTCCGTAGGAAGTATCATAAGTGCATGGCAAGCCAACTCAGAAAACCTTGCCTCGTAGTCGGTCACTGACATCTGACCCAACTCAAGCTGCTCAAACTGATACCGCAACTCTTCCCTCTAGGAAGCTGTATGAACTCGCTCCATGTCATGGGAGGAGAACACACCGGTCTGCCAAGAAGATAAGACTGCCACCATCTACGGGCCCTGCCCTTCAACTGGAAAGTAGTGAAGTCAACCCCATGAGACTCTAGCATCCTCATGTTGCGCAGTCTGTACCTGCAACTATCAATGAAATCTTGGGCATCCTCGTGGTGCTCGCCTCCAAAAATAGGAGGGTGTAACCAAGTCCATCTATCCAATAACTTCTGCGGATCGCCGTCCGCAGCCGATCTAGGCTCAGGTGCCACTGTTGCAACTGGCTGGACCCTGCCCGCGAGTAGTGTACCTGGAGTCTGATACACTGCAGCTGTATTGTCACGCCCCGAACTTAGGGGGCGAGACCGGTACCCGGTGCCTTATCTATCCTTGCGTACCAACTTGCAACTAAGGGATTCTAAACATATAATGTCATACTTTGGCCACAAGCCACATTGCAAGACAATTGAATGCTGGCTAAACATCAATATAAAGCTGGGCCCACAAGGCCGTCATAACTATTATGGCTGGCAAATAAACAAAATATACATAAAAGGCCTACAAGCCCAACATACTGCACTAACTGACAGGATATGTCTACAAGCCTCTACTGATGGATATACTGTGATCGGAACAGGGACCCGACCTACTCATAAGATATATAATTATATACAAGATGTATAAAAAGCTCTAGACTCGGCAACTCCGAAGGGCATGGAGCTTACCGATCAAGCTGAACATGGGCAACACCTAATGAGGAGGTCTACCCGTCTTTCTGTGTGAACCTGCACGCATGAAATGCTGCTCCCCCAGAAAAGGGATGTTAGTACAAAATAATGTATCGAGTATGTAAGGCAATATACTGAAAGCTGAAACTGAACTGATAATATAATAGCTGAAAGTAATTTGGAGTCAAAGATAATCTGAAGATATGCTTACCTGCTGATACTCACTCAACTCTCTCAATATAGTAAGTAAAATAACTGTCCGGCTTTATAAGGCTCAGTATATGTATATATCTGCTCTGCCGTAGTAGGCTCGCTTATAGGCGCTCGACTATACTAGGCTCTGTATCTCGGCCAACTGGGGTCGCTCATAGGCGCTCGACCACAGTAGGCTCGGTATATAACTTACCATCTGATCAGAGGTTGCCCACTAGGGACATGCCCATCGATTATAGCTCGATGGTAATTAAAATATTGTAATATTGTATATATAGGCTCTCTGATCTCTTGACTGGATGAAGACAATATTCAATTAAATATTTAGTCCCGATAAGGAAAATACTGTAATTTATGAGACTAGGATAATGTATATAAATTCGGGAGTATGAACTTCTCTTTATGCCTCGTTATCAAATACATGTAATTACGAGATCATGCCAAAATGAAGGAAGGGCTTAGCCTTAACATACCTGGAGTAGGGAAAAATCTGTATGATATTCTTGAGAAAGGTTGCACCGTACTCCTTTAGAATCGCAAAATCTCACGTTGCTTAAGATGCTAAGAAATCTCGTTGAATTGGCATAAAATCATTTTGAATTTGTTGAAGATGCTACAGTTCCCATGTTACCAGAATAGAGAAATCTTATAAGTGAGTTGAATTTTGAAGATTAAGGTTACTGTTGAATGACTTCTTAAGTTTTAAGAAGTCTTATAATGTGGGTTCCACCTTAGGAATGATTTGGCCACCTAATTTCGTAATGTGACACCTATTTTAAATGACTAAAGAGTCATTGCTTGGGCTGCCACGTTAGGCACCTCAAGCTTATCCAATTTTTTTCTTTAATTAACCACTAATCTCTTAATTAACTTAATAATCTCCCACTAACTAATAATTAATCAATTACCCACATAATTAAGAATTATCTCAAATTACTTATAATACCACTCACTTTTAACATACTTTATACACCTTACTATTATGGTCATGTGGTACCTTGTATGACGCTAGTCCATAAATACCGGGTATTATAGCTTGGAACGTATTTTATCCCCAAATTGACGAAACTCATTTTCTTTGATTCGCTTAGCCTCTCACCTTCACGAATTAACTTATCACTTGTTTTGAAAAAGCATAAATGCTTATAACCTCAAAATAATCCCATTCCCGAGCGTGTGTCGATCAGCTTATGATGAAACTTCAATGTCCGAAAATACGGGATATAACATCTCATTTCCGAGCATATATCAATTTACTTATGGCATACTTTTATGTAAGAAAACGTGGGGTGTAACATCATTCCCCCCTTTGGAACATTCGTCCTCGAATGTTGATTGGTGCACTTATCATTGTCATAACCTATGTCTTACGAATACTTTAGTACTTTTCTTTCCATCTGGTCAACTGTTCTGTGAATAAATCCAAAGGCCAAGGCATTACCCCCTTTAGGTCTCTTTCTCACACTATGACTTATGGTCGGAATCCTTTCAATCTCGTAACTGTTGCTACCTTCGGTCATGGAGATTGTAAGACTTTTTCCTTGTATCTGCGTCAATCTCTAGGCCTCACTTTGGGAAGATATACAGAACTTGACAAGATGTCCCTCTGGGCATCTATGGGCATACTGATGTTCTTTGCTCGGTTTTTTGTTGAACTTACAATATTGCTATACCTTATTTCATAGACCGGGTTATCTATCCGCATGACTGTCCTGCATCTAAGTAGGTCATACTATACCATAACTCTTACTTCGATTTATCGTTACTGAGGTATGCTACCAAACCCCAGGTTACTTTCGTTGCTTATCCCATATGTTTAAATCTAAGTCCTTTAATGATTCCTCATTACTGTTCATCTTAAGAATGACGACCTAATTTCATCTCATACTTTGTGACTTTTGTCTAATCATTGTTGATTCACCTTAATGTTGATCTATCATCTACCACTGATAACTTGATATTTTATGTAACACTGCCGCTAGGGCTCACGTTGCATTGAGGAATGTTTGAAGTGATCTTCCTTATCCATTTAGCGGCGATACTGTACTTCGATAATCATATTTTATAGTATCCCAATGTGATTTATCTTACGAGGGTATTGTAATTTTGTACAATTCATCAAGTCGTCACTCAATCGAAGGCCCAAACGTCATCCTGTATATATCACAATTACTCCCTTGTTCTATTACCAAAGCAGTATTACATCTCTTTTAAATTCTACTAGTCTTAGACTCCCTTGAGTATATTCAGGCTATACTGAGCTTTCTATAATTCTTGTTCTCATGGGCTTAATCCCGAGGACTTATCCCTTCTTGTCATCTTCTCAATTGCCGTTTGTTATCCTTAGTCCTGTCTTCCTAAAACCTTGTCACTTTACCATACTTTAGCTTGTGACCTACACATATCTATTTATATTACTCGCAATAAGTGTTAGACTTGCTTGCATCATAGATTTCCTTATGTTATTCTGGAACATCAAGCCAAACATCGCATCGTCTCTAAGTCTCTTTTACTTTCTTAACTAGACCTCTCGATATTTAGAAACCATAGGTTGGAAGATATGCCACTGACGATGCCGTTATCATTACTGGATACTGAATCCCAGTGCTTCTAGCCTTCTATCTGAAGTATGGATTACTCACAATCTTCTGCACCTGAGTACCTCGTACGTTGTTCACCTTTACCTCTTCTATCTCTTTTATGACCTCCATTATACATAGGTATAATTCACATCCACAACTTGAAGTTTTATTATAACACTTGCACCTTTGGTGCATACACAATCCGGTGGGAGCTTCATACTGACTTTTTATAAGGTTGGTACTCTTCTAATTGGCTTTATCGTAGAGCCGTTATAGAATATGGCTGTTGTACTACCTCTCTTGTACCTATGATATTAAGAGTGATTCTGCAATATTCTCAATCACAATTTCTTCAGACTCCTAATTTACTTGGTTGATATAACTCTTTAGTTTCTTCTTCCTTCTGATCAGCCTTCATGTAGACTTAAGCTATCGTCCGATCTGTGACTCCTAGTATTATTTATTACTTTAGCCTTTCATGGGTGCTATGGAATATCCATGATACAATCTTCTAATAATTCAATCCTTTATCTATGCCCTGGGCTCTATTCTTTCTTTTAACTTATACCAGAGTCTTCTATGGCTGTATGAATGTCAACTTATATGATGCATGGATAATACTCCAAAATCTTAAGTGCGTACGTAACTAACTCTGGATCATTGATCAAACAATTCATTTCGTTCCATCTCAGCTTTCTTCAAACGTAAGCAATTACTTTTCCTGGTCTTTTTGCTCGCTTGTTGCATGCATACTTAGCTTATCTTAGTTCCCACACATGCCAATATTTTTGTGCAACTCATATGGTCTCTAATATTATTTTTGGTTTTACTCCCCGTTCATTAGCCATGGTAGGTGCCACTTTCTTTTGGAGTGCGTACGATTTTATAGTGAGACTGTTTTTACATCACCATTCCTTCTTTAAATTACTATGCTTAGGTTGAAGCCTTATTCCTTATTTTCTCAGCTAATCTTTCATCGTAGTACCTAGGGAGGACCCTCTGACTCTTGTAAGGCCGCGAGCCTTTTACATTGTTTACCCGACAGAACTTTTGATTTTTTTTCTTACTTGTAATTATCCTTACTTACCTCCATGCCCTTGTGCTCGTAGGGTTGTCTGAACTTAAATTTTGACATTTTCCCAGTGTCACTCTCTTTTATTTCCGTAACACTTATACTACACCTTTTAACTACCCAACTCCTATCTGAATATTTCTCATGGATCACGATGTCATAACTGTGAGGCTGAATTTCCCATGTTGGGGTTACCTATGTTTATCTTGCACGATCTGTTAATTTGTCTGTATCCTCTTGTCTAGCCATAACTAGGCTCTTCCTGATTCAACTACTAACTATTCGTTGGCCCCATCCTCATATCAATATTCCGTGTAATCTTTCTTGGATTATTTCCTTTGTCTTTACTTGCTTCTCGCACTGGCTCCTTATCTATCAATGACATCTCGGGCTGGAACCCTTACATTCTCTCCTTGATGTCGTTTTTGCATAATGTTCTAGAATCGTAGAATATCTGTAGGATTTGAATAAGTACAATCTCATCCCTTTTTTTTTTATCGCATTTTTCCTTTACCATTCCATAATTACTAGAACCACTTAATTCTGACTTAATTCCATATCACTCCTTATTCCCCCCTTTAGGGGAGTACTATGAGTTGGAGCTACGACGACCTACCTATAGATGTTTTATCTCTTCATCTTTGGTGTCTTTTCACATCAACGATGACCCTTACTCGCCTTGCGTTAATCTTTCTACACCAAGGATAACGAAATTCCTTACTCACGAGGGTGACACTTAGTGTAACTGGCACACATAGTCCTTTAAGCTTGACTTTTCTCGCATTGCTTGCTTTAGGATAGCGTCTTCCTGAACGACCATTCTCTGAATTCCTCATGAATCTTCTTCTGTTGTTCATTCTATTAACACCGGAACGCAAATCTGAAATTCTCACGACGCTGACTACTATCAAATCACTTAGCCCCTAATTCATGTTTAGTTTATCTTGTTCACCAGCCCATACTGATTTCTAGTACTCTGGGGTTTAACTCTCCTTTCTGGTAGTCGCGTTGGAGTCACGAACTTATTTCTCGGAATGAGGATATGACTGTATGGCCTATACTCTTTTGTTGTCTTAAGGCCTGTCACCTCTCGTCTCTTCCCTCACTTAGCTATAGATTTTGTAATACTGTCATCTTTTTGATCTACCATTGTCATCCATGCATCATATCTTTCTCATAATGCTTCATTAATTCTCTTCTTATTTCCCGCTAACATTAATGTCTATCACTTTATTATGAAAATTCGACCAAGACATTCTTTTGCTTTTAGCACCCCTTGCTCCATCCATTGGCTCTACGGGTTGGCTAACATTCTTTCTCTACTAGGGACGGGAGCCATACTAAGGTAATATTTATTCCTTCCAAGATTCTAGTGCCTGTCTTTGAACATTCTAGTATTCATATCTAGTTGTACTATTCTAGAGTGCACCATCTGAGCGTCTCACAAGGAGATCCATTAGTACATTTGCAATATCCCTCATAAATGTCAACTAACGCAAACAAACCATCCATCATTTTGGGTTACTCTAACCCCAACGTGATACTGATATCCCGTCCTTCTCTTAAACCATATTTGTCAACTCCTATAGGGCATAACTAAGATGGGTGTGGCCGATCGTACATACCTCTGTTACCGTTGAAGGTAACTCAAAATGCTTATTTTTCTCTGCATGAGTTGCAAATACTGATAATCTCCATTAACTGGGTGCCTCGTACCCTTCTTCACCTTGCTTCATTTACTTATTGAAACTCGTATCTAGCTTCTAAATCTCTTATTCCTTGTTACCGTAATAGTGGATAGATATTCTTGCCTTAGGGATCCTTATCAAGAAGCTTACACGTCTTAGTATCCACATGTTCTGCTGGAGACCTTAGATACTTACTCATCATAAGAATGGTGCAAAATCGAGTCCCTCTGACTCTATTCTTCCACAACCATATTCAATCCCTTATCATTGTATTACGAATATAATAGAATTTAGGAATCTGAATTCTTACAAGTGAGCTCTACCACATGATCTAGAATAAGAATAAAGAGTGGTAGTCCTAAATGCCATGTAGCCTCCTACTTATAAGTGTGGTGCATGACACACCCATAAACAAGACTCTACTAGACACGACTTGTAGACTCCCTAGGACAGAACTACTCTGATACCACTTTTGTCATGCCCCGAACCTGGGGGGCGAGACCGGCACCCGGTGCCTTACCTATCCTTGCGTACCAACTTGCGACTAAGGGACTCAGAACATATAATGTCATACTGTGGCCATAGGCCACATTGCAAGACAATTGAATACTGACTAAACATCAATCTAAAGCTAGGCCGACAAGGCCGTCATAACTACTATGGATGGCAAACAAACAAAATATACATAAAAGGCCTACAAGACCAACATACTGCACTAACTGACAGGATATGTCTACAAGCCTCTACTGATGGATATACTGTGATCGAAATAGGGCCCCGGCCTACTCATAACACACACGCACACACACACACACACACACACACATATATATATATATATATATATATATATATATATATATATATATATAAGATGTACATAAAGCTCTAGGCCCGGCAACTCTGAAGGGCTTGGAGCTTACCGATCAAGCTGAACTTGGGAAACACCTAATGAGAAGGTCTACCACTCTGTCTGTCTGAACCTGCACGTATGAAATGCAGCTCCCCCCAAAAAGGGATATCAGTACGAAATAATGTATCGAGTATGTGAGGCAATATACTGAAAGCTGAAAATGAACTGATAATATAATAGCTGAAAGTAATTTGGAGTCAAAGATAATCTGAAGATATGCTTACCTGCTGATACTCACTGAACTCTCTCAATATAGTAAGTGAAATAGCTGTTCGGCTTTATAAGGCTCGGCATATGTATATATCTGCTCTGCCGTAGTAGGCTCGCTCATAGGCGCTCGGCCATACTAGGATCTGTATCTCGGCCAACTGGGCTCGCTCATACGCGCTCGACCACAGTAGGCTTGGTATATAACTTACCATCTGATCAGAGGTTGCCCAATAGGGGCATGCCCATCGATTATAGCTCGATGGTAATGAAAATACTATAATACTGTATATATAGGCTTTCTGCTCTCTTGACTGGAAGGAGACAATACTCAATTAAATTTGAAGTCCCGATAAGGAGAATACTGTAATTTATGAGACTAGGATAATGTATATAAATTTGGGAGTATGAACTTCTCTTTATGCCTCGTTATCAAATACATGTAATTACGAGATCATGCCAAAATGAAGAAAGGGCTTAGCCTTAACATACCTGGAGTAGGAAAAAATCCGCAAGATATTCTTGAGAAAGGTTGCACCGTACTCTTTTAGAATCGCAAAATCTCACGTTGCTTAAGATGCTAAGAAATCTCGTTGAATTTCCATGACATCATGTTGAATTTGTTGAAGATGCTAAATTTCCCATGTTACCGGGATAGAGAAATCTTATAAGTGAGTTGAATTTTGAAGATTAATGATACTGTTGAATGACTTCTTAAGTTTTAAGAAGTCTTATGATGTGGGCCCCACTTTAGGAATGATTTGGCCACCAAATTCCTTAATGTGACACCTATTTTAAATGACTAATGTGTCATTGCTTGGGCTGCCACGTTAGCACCTCAAGCTTATCCAAATTTTTTCTTTAATTAACCACTAATCTCTTGATTAACTTAATAATCTTCCACTAACCAATAAATAACCAATTACCCACATAATTAAGAATTATCTCAAATTACTTATAATACCACTCACTTTTAATATACTTTATACACCTTACTATCATGGTCATGTGGTACCTTGTATGGTACTAGTCCATAAATACCAGGTATTATAGCTTGGACCGTATTATATCCCCAAATTGCCAAACTTCGACGAAACTTATTTTCTTCGATTTGCTTAGCCTCTCACCTTCACGAATTTACTTATCACTTGTTTTGAAATAGCATAAATGCTTATAACCTCAAAATAATCCCATTCCCGAGCGTGCGTCGATCAACTTACGACGAAACTTCAACGTCCGAAAATGCGGAATCTAACATCTCATTTCCGAGCATATATCAATTTACTTATGGCATACTTTTATGTATGAAAACGTGGGGTGTAACATCATCCCCCCTTTGGAACGTTCGTCCTCGAATGTTGACTGGTGCACTTATCATTGTCATAACCTATGTCTTTCGAATACTTTAGTACTTTTCTTGCCATCTGGAAAACTGTTCTATGAATAAATCCAAAGGCCAAGGCATTCCCCCCTTTAGGTCTCTTTCTCATACTATGACTTATGGTCGGAATCCTTTCAATCTCGTAACTGTTGCTACCTTCGGTCATGCAGCCTGTACGACTTTTTCCTTGTATGTGCGCCAATCTCTTGGCCTCACTTTGGGAACATATACAGAACTTGACAAGATGTGCCTCTGGGCATCCATGGGTATACTGAAGTTCTTTTCTCGGTATTTTGTTGAACTTACAATATTGCTATGCCTTATTTCATAGACCCGGTTATCTATCCGCATGACTTTACTGCATCTAAGTAGGTCATACTATACCATAACCTTGCTTCATTTACTTGTTGAAACTCGTATCTAGCTTCTAAATCTCTTATTCCTTGTTACCGTAAGAGTGGATAGATATTCTTGCCTTAGGGATCCTTATCAAGAAGCTTACACGTCTTAGTATCCAAATGTTCTGCAGGAGACCTTATATTTACTCATCATAAGCATGGTGCAAAATCGAGTCCCTCTGACTCAATTCTTCCACAACCATATTCAATCCCTTATCATTGTATTACGAATATAATAGAATTTAGGAATCTGAATTCTTACAAGTGAGCTCTACCACATGATCTAGAATAATAAGAAAGAGTGGTAGTCCTAAATGCAATGTAGCCTCCTGCTTATAAGTGTGGTGCACGACACACCCATAAACAAGACTCTACTAGACACGACTTGTAGACTCCCTAGGACAGAACTGCTCTGATACCACTTTTGTCATGCCCCGAACCTGGGGGGCGAGACCGGCACCCGATGCCTTACCTATCCTTGCGTACCAACTTGCTACTAAGGGACTCTGAACATATAATGTCATACTGTGGCCATAGGACACATTGCAAGACAATATAATGCTGACTAAACATCAATATAAAGCTAGGCCAACAAAGCCGTCATAACTACTATGGATGGCAAACAAACAAAATATACATAAAAGGCCTACAAGCCCAACATACTGCACTAACTGACAGGATATGTCTACAAGCCTCTACTGATGGATATACTGTGATCGGAATAGGGCCCCGGCCTACTCATAACATATATATATATATATATATATATATATATATATATATACAAGATGTACATAAAGCTCTAAGCCCGACAACTCCGAAGGGCTTGGAGCTTACCGATCAAGTTGAACTTGGGCAACACCTAATGAGGAGGTCTACCACTCTGTCTGTCTGAACCTGCACGCATGAAATGCAGCTCCGCCAAAAAAGGGATGTCAGTACGAAATAATGTATCGAGTATGTAAGGCAATATACTGAAAGCTGAAAATGAACTGATAATATAATAGCTAAAAGTAATTTGGAGTCAAAGATAATCTGAAGATATGCTTACCTGCTGATACTCACTGAACTCTCTCAATATAGTAAGTGAAATAGCTGCCCGGCTTTATAAGGCTCGGTATATGTATATATTTGCTCTGCCGTAGTAGGCTCGCTCATAGGCGCTCGGCCATACTAGGCTCTGTATCTCGGCCAACTGGGCTCGCTCATACGCGCTCGACCACAGTAGGCTTGGTATATAACTTACCATCTGATCAGAGGTTGCCCAATAGGGGCATGCCCATCGATTATAGCTCGATGGTAATGAAAATACTGTAATACTGTATATATAGGCTCTCTGCTCTCTTGACTGGAAGGAGACAATACTCAATTAAATTTGAAGTCCCGATAAGGAGAATACTGTAATTTATGAGACTAAGATAATGTATATACATTTGGGAGTATGAACTTCTCTTTATGCCTCGTTATCAAATACATGTAATTATGAGATCATGCCAAAATGAAGAAAGGGCTTAGCCTTAACATACCTAGAGTAGGGAAAACTCCGCAAGATATTCTTGAGAAAGGTTACACCGTACTCCCTTAGAATCGCAAAATCTCACGTTGCTTAAGATGCTAAGAAATCTCGTTGAATTTCCATGAAATCATGTTGAATTTGTTGAAGATGCTAAAGTTCCCATGTTACCAGGATAGAAAAATCTTATAAGTGAGTTGAATTTTGAAGATTAACGATACTATTGAATGACTTCTTAAGTTTTAAGAAGTCTTATGATGTGGGCCCCACTTTAGGAATGATTTGGCCACCAAATTCCTTAATGTGACACCTATTTTAAATGACTAATGTGTCATTGCTTGGGCTGCCACGTTAGCACCTCAAGCTTATCCAAATTTGTTCTCTAATTAACCAATAATCTCTTGATTAACTTAATAATCTCCCACTAACCAATAAATAACCAATTACCCACATAATTAAGAATTATCTCAAATTACTTATAATACCACTCACTTTTAACATACTTTATACACCTTACTATCATGGTCATGTGGTACCTTGTATGGTACTAGTCCATAAATACCAGGTATTATAGCTTGGACCGTATTATATCCCCAAATTGCCAAACTTCGACGGAACTTATTTTCTTCGATTTGCTTAGCCTCTCACCTTCACGAATTTACTTATCACTTGTTTTGAAATAGCATAAATGCTTATAACCTCAAAATAATCCCATTCCCGAGCGTGCGTCGATCAACTTACGACGAAACTTCAACGTCCGAAAATGCGGAATATAACATCTCATTTCCGAGCATATATCAATTTACTTATGGCATACTTTTATGTATGAAAACGTGGGGTGTAACATCATCCCTCCTTTGGAACGTTCGTCCTCGAATGTTGACTGGTGCACTTATCATTGTCATAACCTATGTCTTTCGAATACTTTAGTACTTTTCTTTCCATCTGGAAAACTGTTCTGTGAATAAATCCAAAGGCCAAGGCATTCCCCCCTTTAGGTCTCTTTCTCACACTATGACTTATGGTCGGAATCCTTTCAATCTCGTAACTGTTGCTACCTTCGGTCATGCAGCCTGTACGACTTTTTCCTTGTATGTGCGCCAATCTCTTGGCCTCACTTTGGGAATATATACAGAACTTGACAAGATGTGCCTCTGGGCATCTATGGGTATACTGAAGTTCTTTGCTCGCTATTTTGTTGAACTTACAATATTGCTATACCTTATTTCATAGACCCGGTTATCTATCCGCATGACTTTATTGCATCTAAGTAGGTCATAGTATACCATACCTCTTACTTCGATTTATCGTTAATGAGGTCTGCTACCAAACCCCATGTTACTTTCGTTGCTTATCCTATATATTTAAATCTAAGTCCTTTAATGCTTCCTCATTACTGTTAATCTTAAGAATGACGGCCTAATTTCATCTCATACTTTGTGACTTTTGTCTATTCATTGTTGATTCACCTTAATGTTGATCTATCATCTACCACTGTTAACTTGATATTTTATGTAACACTGCCGCTAGGGCTCACGTTGCATTGAGGAATATCTGAAGTGATCTTCCTTATCCATTTAGCGGCGATACTGTACTTCGATAATCATATTTTATAGTATCCCAATGTGATTTATCTTACGAGGGTATTTTAATCCTGTACAATTCATCAAGTCGTAACTCAATCGAAGGCCCAAACGTCATCCTTTATCTATCACAATTACTCCATTTATTCTATTACTAGGGTTGCATTCCATTTCTTATAAATTCTACTAGTCTTAGACTCCCTTGAGTATATTCAGGCTATACTGAGCTTTCTATAATTCTTGTTCTCATGGTCTAAATCCCGAGGACCTATCCCTTCTCGTCACCTTCTCACTTACCGTTTCTTATCCTTACTCTTGTCTTCCTAAAACCTTGTCGCTTTACCATACTTTATCTTGCGACCTACACATATCTATTTATATTACTCGAAATAAGTGTTCGACTTGGTTGCACCATAGATTTCCTTGTGTTATTCTGGAACATCAAGTGAAACATTGCATCGTCTCTAACTCGCTTTTACTTTCTTAACTAGACCTCTCGATATTTAGAAACCATAGGTTGGAAGATATGCCACTTACGATGCCGTTATCATTCCTGGATACTGAATCCCAGTGCTTCTAGCCTTCTATCTGAAGTATGGTTTATTCACAATCTTCTGCACCTGAGTACCTCGCACATTGTTCACCTTTACCTCTTCTATCTCTTTTATGACCTTCCTTCTACATAGGTATAATTCACATCTACAACTTGAAGTTTTATTATAACACTTGCACCTCTGGTGCATACACAATCCGGTGGGAGCTTCATACTAACTTTTTATAAGGCTGGTACTCTTCTAACTGGCTTTATCGTAGAGCCGTTATAGAATATGACTGTTGTACTACCTCTCTTGTACCTCTGATATTAAGAGTGATTCTAAAATATTCTCAATCACAATTTCTTCCGACTCCTGATTTACTTGGTTGATGTAACTTTTTAGTTTCTTCTTCCTTCTGATCAGCCTTCATGTAGACTTAAGCTATATTACGATCTGCGGCTCCGAGTATTAGTTATTACTTTAGTCTTTCATGGGCGCTATGGAATATCCATGATCTAATCTTCTAACAATTCAATCCTTTATCTAATCGAAGGGATACACAATATTTTAGCAAGAATCTGACAGTTAAAGATTTAATTCAAATCAAGGAAAGCAGGTAATTTAGCTAAGCATATTGCACAAATTTCAAGTAAGAGTTATGACACGTAGACATGCGATACTAGACTAAACATGATCACTACATATGCTAAGGCAACTCAGTTAATGTATATATTAAAAGATGACAAATCAGCAAGAACCGAATTCTCCCATAATCAGCCCGTTTACGCACTCGTCACCTCGCGTACACGAAGCTCACATATCACAAATTGTTACAACAGTACCAAATCCTAAAGGGAATTTCCCCCACACAAGGTTAGACAAGTCACTTATCTCAAATGTCACTCAATCAATAGGTAAGAATGCCTTTCCTCAATTTTTCAACTCCGAATGGCCCAAATCTAGCCAAAAGCAATTTCATAACATGAATACAATTACAAGAAACTAATTTAAATCATAAATCTATGACTTTAGCAAGGAATCGAAAAATTGTCCCAAAATGTCGACCCGGGCCCACATCTTGGAATCGGGTAAACGTCACAAAATACAAACAGCCATTCAACCACGAGTTCACCCATACCAAAATTACTAAAATACGACACCAAGTCGCCACTCAAATCCCCAAATTACACTCTCCAAATCCCTAGCTTCAAACTCCCACATTCCACCTTAAACACACATAATCTAGGTGGGAAAATTAACGCGGAAACAAGATTATTGATAAATAAAAAGGCACAAGGGACTTACCACAAGAAATCCCTCGAAAGTGATCTTAAAAATCTCCAATCCTTGGCTCAAATGTCCAACAAATGATAAAAATCCCGAGCCCTTGAATTTATAGAATTTGCCCAGGCTTTCCGCTTTTGCGGACTAAATTCTGCTTTTGCGGTGAAGTCTCCGCATCTGCGGAGTTCATTTAAATCCCCAGGTTCCGCACCTGCGCACAAATTTCCGCATCTGCGGATGCACTTCTACGGTCCCGTCCGCTTCTGCGGAAACCTCCCCAGGCACTCACCCGTTTCTGCGATCGAACCCCCGCAGTAGCAACTCTCCTTCTGTGGCCCACACACCGCACCTGTGACCACTGGCCAACTACCCTAGCTCCGCACCTGTGCCCCATTTCTCGCACCTGTGGGCTCATACCCACAGTCAACCTTGCGCATGTGCGATTACACCAGAATTAGCTGAGCACCAGGAAATCTTCTAAGTCCAAAAATGATCCGTTAACCATCCGAAACTCACCCAAGACCCCCGAGACCTCAACCAAATATACAAACCATTCCTAAAACATCACACGAACTTTGTCAAGCCTTTAAATCACATCAAACAACGTTAAAAACACGAATTACACATCGATTCAAGCCTAATGAACTTTAAAGTTTCAGACTTCTACATCCGATGCCGAAACCTATCAAATCAAGTCCGATTGACCTCAAAATTTATACACAAGTCATAATTGACATTACAGACCTATTCCAACTTTCAGAATCGGAATCCGACCTCGATATCAAAAATTCCATTCCCGGTAAATTTCTCAAAAATAATTATTTTTTCCAACTTTCGCCAATTAGCGCCAAAATGACCTACAAACCTCCAATTCAACATCCGAACATGCTCCTAAGACAAAGTCACCCTATGGAGCTATAGAAACCATCAATACTCCATTCCGGAGTCATCTTCACATAGTTTGAACTATAGTCAATTCCTATGACTTAAACCTCTATTTTAGGGACTATGTGTCCCATTTCACTCCGAAACCAAAAACAAATCCTCATGACAAGTCACAAAATCCAAAAATAAATTAGAGGAAACATTAAATAAGTGTTCAAGGCTAATTTCCTCAAAACGACCGGCCGGATCGTTTCAATATGAACTCATAATTTTAAATATAACTAGTATCTATGAACGTGCGTTTCACGTTAATAATGGCACGTGATGATTTAAACATTTATTTATATGAAGGAACAATAAAATTTAATTAATGAGAGAAATTTTATGTATAATAATACAACAATCATCTAAATACTGAAAAATATTATTACATTAGCACAATACATGAATTTAAAATAAAAGGACATCATCAAAGCTTACACAAATGATCACTTTTGTCATGTTAGTTAGATAATTATATATTATAGTTTAAAAGTATTTAATGTGATGGTATCTTAACGAATACTTCTTTGTGGGCAGTATTGTTTTTGTGTTTGTTTTCTCCTAATGCGTTGGTTGCTCTGCCTTAACCAAAACTTTTGTTATCGATCTTGATATCCCTACTGAAAGTGCAACATACTGTTATTCGTGCAAGAAAAAATATTGTGGTAAATATAGTCTAATATTTAGGATGTTTGTCCTTATGCTTTATTTATTATATTTGCAAAACTTTAATATACTAAAAATTATTTTCACACAAATTTAAAAGGACATTCCTTAGTTTTGGAAGACGAAAGTTGAATTCAGGGATAAAAATATACTTAGAATCACATTAACCAGTATCATAGTTTTTGCATGTATGACGTTATTGTCAAAATTTCTATATACCATATGTGTGCTATTACATAAGCTACTCGGCGTTTCTAAGTTTTTCAGCATATTTTTCTTCAAAATTAACCTATATACAATGGAAAATCAATTTTAACTTAGTCTATTATATATACAATGGAAATAACATACGTAAGAAATAAGAAACTTGACAACAAACATGTATGGTAGAAGGCCATTTGGTATTAAAGTATTTAAGTATTCTTCTTGGTAGAAATTATTGGTATCATTTTCTACTGAGTTAAAAATTGAAAAATATTTTGTTTACACTATAAAATTGTGCAATCAACCTTTTATTTAGTTGATCAACATATTCATTTCTGCTAGCTAAGATATCTTTTTAATTTTATCATGTGATTTGTACAAATTATGTTTTAATCTAATGATAGAAATATTTATCTTATTAAATGCACTATTATTACTATTGGGATTGATAACCAAGTGTTTAGGAAGAACCAAATCATCTTTTATTGGATGCTCTTCTTCGTTTCCGACACGAAGCAAAAAGACACTGAATAATGAATCTGTTCTTACTTTATATTTCTTCTCAGTTGAATCTTTTTCGTTTGAGGCCTTACGTATAACTTTGGCAAGCTATAACTTTTATAGTCTCTGCTTTTGTCGATTTTGGATCTACTGGTAGTACTTGACAAAAATCAACTCCCAAACTATTAATTTTTCATATAACGATTTATTAATATCCAATATATCTCTAGAACTCCGGTCAAATATTTCGATCATTTGACACTTAGCCAAAAGTGCTTCATCCCATTTTATCAATTTTGCTTTTCTTATTATTTAACATCATTGCTCTGCTTTGATATATTTGTGATAGTTATTTAAGTTGTTTTAAGAGGTATATCACATCTAAAGTGGGTGGTCTCACAATAAAATCATTGTTGCTACACCACTTGCTATTATTGCTAACAATATGATATTTGCAAGTAATGCATGACAGAGAAATATTATTTCGATTCCGCCAGAGGCATTTACAAAAATTAATCCCGATATACCAAAGTCAACTCTTTATAATATAGTCATGAAAACTTATTCTTGTTTAGGATTTAGCTTTGATTGTGCTTCCTTAGACACTTGTATAGCATTTTGATTCTTAATAATATACTAACCTTTTTACTTTGTGTTCTAATGCTCTTTTTATGGAATATATTTATGTATCCTAAGATGTTTTTAACTTGAATAAGAATTTTCTACATATGATGAATTTAAAAAATAATTGAATTGGATTCTCTTGCTAGATAATTAATTAAAAGATTTAATTATTTAGTTTTAACATAAAAAATAATTTATTCTATGTTGATACAGATCTTAATATTAGTTCATATCTTGTTTTGAATATTTAATTATAATTATAAATTTATCCACCATAAGTTTTATTTTCAAAGTGTAAAAGATTGATATGACATTTCACTTTTAGATCTTTATGTTTGTAGAATCATTAGTGGCATTGACTCTTACCGATTATTTTTTTTTCTTTCTCACACATTTATATTCTTAAATATTTTCTTAGTTGTTGTTTAATAATTGGGTATTTTTCATTATTACACGAAAAATTAATTAAAAAAATATTATTTAAGTAGAAAAATATTTCAAATACAATATAAAAATATATTATCGTTGTGGTATTTTTTCTTCTTAATTCCAACTCTTTATGCATTCTATTTAATATTACTTTTACTTTTTCTTTTTCTTCGTATTGGACATTATGCAGTAGTAGTGTATTGCCAATACAGAGGATTCTAGTGAAATTGATTTTACTAAACCTTCCTACATATTTTTAATAAGAATTTTATAGACAAGATTTTATTAATTTTAAAATTTTAAATATTAAAAATTAGCATAGAAGGTATTGTAGTCCAAATATAGGTTATTTCAGTTATGTCCTTTCCCTATGAGTTATTCTGTTTAATATTTTAGGGCTATTTTGATATATTAATATTGTATTTATACTTTTATAATAATATAGGCTCTCATTTTTCTAAATGGATTTGGACAATATAATACATTCTCAAATTAAATTAGTAATAGGACACTATAATTCATTTTCAAATTAAATTGGTAATAGAAATTTTTAAGAAGTATATCCTAAAAGTAATAGGATTGCATGACTAAAGATGTTTACTTGTTCAATTTTATATGAATTAGACAACCCGAAAGTAATTATACTAATAGGATTCCTAAAGGTAATCATGTCCTAACGTGTAGTATTATGTCCTAAAACTAATTGGATTATAAGACTAATATCTAAAATTTTGGTTATGTCCTTTTATTATGAGTTATTATACTTAATATTATAAGGTTATTTTTGTAAACCAACATGATATTCATGCTTTTATAATAATATAGATATATATAGATAGATGAGTTCAATATTAAGACCTTTAAAATCTAACCCATAATAAAAATTTAAATCATGATCAATTCGTCTCTGTTCACATGCAAAACCTATTTATTGATGTGGATGTGATGACCCGATAGGTCATTTTTAATTTTAACCTTCATTGATGTATTCCGAGACCTCAAGTAGCTCCATTCATCCTTCCTCGATTTGCATCCGCAATCCGTATATTTTTTCAGAAAATGTTTATGTGGAAAACCAAAGAAAATGTGAAAGTTTGCCTTTAAAACTCATTTGAGTTGATTTCGGCCAATATTTTAAGCAAACGAACCCGGATCAGTATTTTGACAGTTCCGGTGGGTCCGTATCGCGATTTGGTACTTGAAAATATGCCCGGAATTAATTTTGGAAGTCCCTAGCTTGAATTATCGCCATTTGACGGAAACTAGAAATTTAAAGGTTTAAAGAATTCCTAACTTTGACCCTAATTGAATTTTTGTTTATACCGGGTCCCGATTTGGATTCCGAGATTTCGATCAGCTTTGTAAAAATATTTAAGACTTATGTACAAATTTTGATGTTATTCCGAGGTGTGTAGGCACGTTTTCCGTTAGTTTTTTAAAAACAAATAAAAGGTTTGATTTTATAATGCTTGAATTTCTAAAGTTCTACCGAAGATGTGACTTTTGAGCAAATGACTCTGAATAGAATTTTGATGATGTCAATAGCTTCTTATGGTGATTTTGAACTTAGGAGTGTGTCCGAATATTTATTTAGAAGTCCGAAATTGATTTTGGCTTGAAATGGCAAAGGTTGGAATATGGAAGTGTCACGACCCAATTCTCCTTCCGTAAGACATCGTGACGGCACCTAGTCTCTATGACTAGGTAAGCCTAACAAAATACGAAAAATAACAAAAAATGGAAGGAAAACTTAACAACTAACTGCAATAGATAACTAAATAACTGGTAACAATGCCGCTCGGCATGTACAATAACCAACACACTAGTAATACACGGTATTCCCAAAACCCGGACCATCATAAGTCACAAGCTACATAAGGAAACAAGTATCTCTATAAACCAGAGTGTAATAAAAGAAGTACGGCAGGAAAATGACATAGTAGAGAATAGAGGGGGACTCCGAGGTCTGCAGACGCGTCAGATGTACCTTAAAGTCTCCGTACAACAACAAGCACTCTCAGCTAACAGCGAGGCTGATAAGAAGTACCTGGATCTGCACACAAAACATGTGCAGAAGAGTAGCATGAGTACACCACAACGGTACCCAGTAACTGCCAAGCCTAACCTCGGTAGAGTAGTGACGAGGTCAGGTCAGGCCCACTGGTATATAATAAATAAAGCAGGAGAGTATAATAGTATAATAAGTGACTGGAATTTAACAAAAGGAAAATACAGCGAAATAACAGTGCAATACATAGGGATAAATAACAAGGGATCTCCCGAGATACTGTCTTACAGTCCCAAAATAAATATGCAGGGAGAACTCCCGAGGTATCGCCTCGTAGTCTCAAAAGTAAATATACAGGGAGAACTCCCGAGGTACCGCCTCGTAGTCTCAAAAGTAAATGTGCAAGGAGAACTCCTGAGGTACCGCCTCGTAATCTCAAAAGTAAATGTGCGGGGAGAACCCCCGAGGAATCGCCTCATAGTCTGAAAAGTAAATGTGCAGAGAGAACTCCCGAGGAACCGCCTCGTAGTCTCAAAAGTAAATGTGTAGGGAGAACTCCTGAGGAATCGCCTCGTAGTCTTAAAAGTAAATGTGCAGGGAGAATTCCCAAGGAACCGCCTCGTAGTCTCAAAAGTAAATGTGCAGGGAGAACTCCCAAGGAACTGTCTCATAGTCTCAACCATACCAAATTTATCAAAATCCGACCTCAAATGACCACTCAAAACCCAAAATCAAACTCTTCAAATCCCTAGCCTCAAACATCCAAATTCCACCTTAAATACACACTAACTAGGTGGAAAAATAAATGGGGAAGCAAGATTATTGATAAAAAATAAGCACAAGGGACTTACCTCACGAAATCCCTCGAAAATGGTCTCAAGAAATCGTCAACCCGAGTCAAAAATGAAGAAAATGGCCAAACATCTCGAAGCCTCGCTTAAAAAGGTTCTGCCTAGGTATTTCCGCATCTGCGGACCACAGGTCGCACCTACAACACTGCACCTGCGTAATTTCCCTTGCAAGTGTAGAAATGACATAAGGGGGCTGGGTCCGCATCAGCGAGCAAGGGGCCGCACCTGCTCGCCCGCTCATGCAGATATTTTCTGCTCCTACGATCCTTACGCTCCAGGCCCCGTTCGCTTCTGTGCTCCATCTTCCGTAGATGCGGTTCCGCTTCTGCGGGCCAATCTCACACCTGCACCCACAGACCAAGCTGGACTAAACCGCACCTCCGCTCCTCCTTCAGCACGTGCGAGTCCACACCTGTGGTCTCCCCACCGCAGGTGCGAAAACACCAGAAACCAGAAAACTTCAGCAATTTGCATAAGTTCAAATTCAATCCGTTAAGCATCTGAAACACACCCGAGGCCCCCGGGACCTCAACCAAATATACCAACAAGTCCTAAAACACTATACGAACTTAGTCGAGCCCTCAAAACACATCAAACAACAACAAAAACACGAATCACCCTCCAATCCAAACTTAATGAACTTGAAACTTAAAATTTCTACAACCGATGCTGAAACCTATCAAACCATGTCCGATTGATCTCAAATTTTGCACACAAGTCATATTCAACATTACGGACCTACTCCAACTTCCGGAATCAGAATCCGACCCCGATATCAAAACTTCCACTTCCGGTCAAAATCCCCAAAAATTTGACTTTCGCCATTTCAAGCCTAAATCAGCTACAGACCTCAAATTCACAGTCCGGACATGTTCCTAAATCCAAAATAACCCAATGGATATAATGGAACTGAAGGAACTCCATTCCGGAGTCGTCTTCACATAGTTCCTACTACGGTCAAAATCCTAAGACTTAAGCTTCCGTTTTAGGGACTAAGTGTCCCAAATCACTCCGAAATAAAAAACAAGACCTCCCGGCAAGTCACATAAACAGAAACAGATACAGATACGGGAAAAACAGAAAATAGGGGATCGGGTCTATTACTATCAAAACGACCAGCTGGGTCGTTACATCCTCGCCCTATTAAAATAACCGTTCGTCATCGAACTAGCAAAAAGACATACCTGAAGTGGTGAAAAGATGAGGATAACGGCTGCGCATATCCAGCTCGGTCTCCCAAGTCGCCTCCTCGACCGGCTGACTCCTCCATTGAACCTTCACGGAAGCAATGTTCTTCGAGCTCAGCTTTTGAACCTGCCTGTCCAAAATAGCCACCGGCTCCTCAACATAAGATAAATCCTTGTCCAACTAGACTAAGATGAAATCCAACACATGAGATGGATCGCCATGATACTTTTAGAGCATAGAAACATGGAATACTGGATGAACCCCTGCTAGACTGGGGGGGCAAGGCAAGCTCATAAGAAACCTCCCCAACACCTCGAATGGACTAATGAACCTTGGGCTCAACTTACCCTTCTTCCCGAACCTCATAATTCCCTTCATAGGTGAAACGCGAAGCAAGACCCTCTCTCCAACCATGAATGCAACATCGCGAACCTTCTGATCCGCATAACTCTTCTGTCTAGACTTGGCTGTGCGAAGTCGATCCTGAATCACCTTAACCTTCTCTAAAGCATCCTGAACCAAGTCTGTTCCCAATAACCTAGCCTCTCCTGACTCAAACCAACCCACTGGAGACCGACATCGCCTCCCATATAAGACCTCATACGGTTCCATCTGAATTATCGAATGATTGCAGTTATTGTAGGCAAACTCCGCAAGTGGTAAGAACTGATCCCAAGCAACCCCAAAATCTATCACACACACACACACACAAAGCATATTCTCTAATATCTGAATAGTGTGCACGGACTGTCCGTCCGTCTGAGGGTGAAATGTTGTGCTCAACTCAACCCGAGTACCCAACTCTCGTTGTACAGCCCTCCAGAACCGTGATGTAAACTACGTACCCCAGTCAGAGATGATAGATACCGGTATGCCATGAAGCCTGACAATCTCGCATATATAAATTCGAGCCAACCGCTCAGAAGAATAGGTAATCATAACAGGAATGAAATGAGCTGAATTGGTCAGCCTATCCACAATTACCCAAACTGCATCAAACTTCCGCTGAGTCCGTGGAAGCCCAACAACGAAATCCATAGTGATCCGTTCCCATTTCCACTCCGGAATCTCTATCTTCTGAAGCAATTCGCCTAGCCGCTGATACTCATACTTTACCTACTGGCAATTCAGACACCGAGCTACATATTCCACTATGTCTTTCTTCATTCTCCTCCACCAGTAATGCTGCCTCAAGTTCTGAACTGTGAGCCTCCCAAAGAATCAAGTCACGCAACCCCTCCACATTGGGCACACATAGCCTGCCCTGCATCCTCAATGCACCATCATCTCCAATAGTGACCTCTTTAGCATCACCGTGCTGAACCATGTCCTTAAGGATAAGAATTTAGGGGGTCATCATACTGATACTCCCTGATACGACCATAAAGAGAAGACCAAGAGACCATACAAGCCAATACTCGACTCGGATCAGAAATATCCAATCTAACAAACTGGATGGCTAAGGCCTGAACATCTAACACCAATGGTCTCTCTGCTGCTGGTAGATATGCTAAGCTCCCCAAAGCATCGGCCATTACATTGGCATTCCTGGGATGGTACAAAATGGTGATATCATAATCTTTAAGCAGCTCCAACCACCTCTGCCGATGCAAGTTAAGATCCTTCTGTTTGAACAGATGCCGCAAACTCCGGTGATTGGTGTAAATCTCACAAGGGACACCATACAAATAGTGCCGTTAAATCTTCAAGGCATGGACAATAGCTGCTGACTCAAGGTCATGGACATGATAGTTCTTTTCATACACCCTCAGTTATCTGGATGCGTAGGTAATCACCCTACTATCGTGCATCAACACCATACCAAGACCAATCTGCGATGCATCACAATATACAGTATAAGACCCCAAACCTGTAGGCAATACCAATACTGGGGCTGCAGTCAAAGATGTCTTGACCTTCTGAAAGCTCTCCTCACACTCCTCTGTCCACCTGGACGGAGCACCCTTCTGGGTCTGCCTGGTCATAGGTGCTGCAATAGATGAGAAACCTTTAACAAATCGACGGTAATACCCTACCAAACAAAGAATAACTCCGGATCTCCGTAGCTGAGGACGGTCTGGACCAACTTTGCACTCCTTTAATCTTCTTCGGATCCACTTGGATCCCATCACTCGATACTACATGACCCAAGAATGCCACTGGGTTTATTTAAAACTCACACTTTGAAATTTTTGCATATAACTTCTTTTCTCTCAAGGTCTGAAACACAGTCCTCAGGTGCTGCTCAAGATCCTCCCGAGTCCGTGAGTGCACCAGAATGTCGTCAATAAACACAATAATGAATGAGTCAAGATACAGTCAGAACACACTGTGCATCAAGTGCATAAATGTTGCTGGGGCGTTGATAAGCCCAAATGACATCAGAAGAAACTCGTAGTGACCATACCGAGTCCTGAAAGCAGTCTTCGGAATATCTGGCTCCCGAATCTTTAAATGATGATAGCATGAACGTAAGTTAATCTTGGAAAATACTTTGGCACCCTATAACTGATCAAAGAAGTTAGCAATATGAGGCAATGGATACCCGTTCTTCATTGCGACTTTGTTCAACTGGCGGTAATCAATACACATCCGCATAGAACTATCCTTCTTCTTCACAAATAATACAGGAGCACCCCAAGGTGACACACTGGTCCAAATGAAGCCCTTATCAAGCAACTCCTATAACTACTCCTTCAACTCAGGAGGAGCCATACAATATGGAGGAATAGAGATGGGCTGAGTGCCTAGTAACAAATCAATGCCAAAATCAATATCTCTGTCGGCGGCATGCCCGGAAGATTAGCTGGAAATACATCTGGAAAATCCCTCACTACTGGGACTGACTCAACTGTAGGGGTATCAATACTGACATCTCTCACATAAGCTAGATACGCGTCACACCCCTTCTCAACCATTCGTTGAGCTATAGGAAATGAAATAACTTTGCTGGGAGTATACTCTAAGGTACCTCTCCACTCCAATCATGGTAATCTTGGCATAGCCAGCATCACGATTTTGGCGTGACAATCAAGAATAGCATAATGGGCCGACAACCAGTCCATGCCCAAAATTAACATCAAAGGTTACCATACTGAGAAATAATAAATTGACTCTGGTCTCAAAACCACTAAGAGTAATCAAACACGACCGATACACGCGATCCACAACAAGAGAATCTCCCATAGGAGTAGACACATAAGTAAGGGAACTCAAGGACTCCCTAGATACGCCCAAATACATGGCAAAATAAGAGGACACATAGGAATAAGTGGAGTCTGGATAAAAATAAAACCGACGCGTCTTTATGAAAGACCAGAGAAATACCTATAATGATAGAGTCGGAAGCTATTGCCTCTGTACGATCAGGAAGAGCATAATATCTGTCCTTGCCTCCCCTTCTAGGGTGACCTCGACCTCCTCGACCTCCACCTCTAGCTGGCTGAGAAGGTGGGGAGGTAGCTGGTGCTGAGATCATAGCCTGAGGACCCGGTGGAGAACGCTGTGCCTGAGAAGTTTGTGGAGGTGCACCCCTCAGAAGTCTGGGGCAATACCTCACCATATGGCGGGCGTCGTCATACTCAAAACACGCTCTCAGAGGGCATGACTACTGTGACTGGCCTGGGGCCAGGTTTGCTGGACTGACCTCCAAAAGCACCCTGTGTAGGAGGCGCACTAGATACTAGCGGTTCATAATAAGGCTACTGGGGCCTAGAAGGACCGAAATACCACTGACAGTTGGAAGAGCTGAATGACCGGGGTGACTCCCATTGCCCTGACCATGGCGAACTGCAGCTGGGGAACAAGTACCACTATAAGTGTCAGACTCTCGAAACCTCTTATCCTCCATTTCCTCTCTCTCCCCCGGGCAAATATACCCTCCAATCTCCTAGCAATACTCACAACCTACTGGTAAGAAATATCCGTCTCTAACTCCCGGGCCATGCTAAGCCTGATACTGGGGTGGAGTCCCTCAATAAACTGACGAACCCTCTCTCAAAATATGGCAACCAAGGCTGGTGCATGTCGGGCTAAATCACTGAAGCGAACTGGATACTCTGACACAGTCATAACACCCTAGCGCAACTGCTCAAACTCTACGCGCCATGTGTCCCTTAAGAACTGAGTCCATGTAAGTGAAGCTGCCTCAGCCGGACTACCCAACTCATAAGCACGCCACCACTGATAGGACATTCCTCTAAGTTGGAATATAGTAAAAGAAACCCCACTCGACTCCACTATACCCATAGTATGGAGAATACAATGACACTCCTCCAGAAAACCCTGGGCGTCCTCTGACGCCAATCCACTGAAGATAAGAGGGTGGTACTTCTTGTACCTCTCGAGCCTACGCTGCTCATCCTTAGAAACTACTGCCATACCCTCGGGATGGAATGGGGCTATTGGCTACATCGGCATAATCACTGGAACCTGGTCGACCTGAACCTGCTGCTCTGGAGTACTAGCGACAGGAGTCCGTGCTCCTCCCCCGGCCCGAGATGTAGCAGGAGCAAGTGGAATGAATCCAGCCTGAGCTAAGGTGCTGAACATGCTCAGAAACTGGGCAGGAGTCTCCTGGAGGGCTGGTGTAGCAACAGGTATCTCAGGTGTTTTTCTTTAAGTTGGAGCTCCTCTGTAACAGCTCGTGCGGGTGCTCTGACTGCACCACGTGGACGTCCTCGACCTCTACCCCGGCCCCGGCCTCTCGCGGCTCTAGCAGGGGGAGCGAGTGCGTGGTTATCAGATCCGCGTGTACCTGTCCTCACCATCTGTGAGAGAATAGAATATAAAAGTTTAGAATTTTTGAAGTCAACAATTTTTATACGACAAGGAATCAAAGTAGTGAAATTTTCCTAAAAGTTATATAGCCTCCCGAAGATAAATACAGACATCTCCGTACCGATCCGTTAGATTCTAATAAATCAGCTTATGACTCACGACATCTATGAACCTAGAGATCTGATACCAACTTGTCATGGCCCAATTCTCCCTCCTTAAGACGTCGTGACGACACCTAGTCTCTACTACTAGGTAAGCCTAACAAAATGAGGAAAATAACAAAAAAATGGAAGGAAACCTTAACAACTAACTGCAATAGATAACTGAATAACTGGTAACAATGCCCCGCATGTACAATAACCAACACACTAGTAATACACGATATTCCCAAAATTTGGAAAATCATAAGTCACAAGCTACAGAAAGAAACAAGTATCTCTATACACCAGAGTCTAATAAAAGAGGTATGGAAGGCAAATGACATACGAGAGAATAGAGGGGGACTCCGTGGTCTGCGGACGCGGCAGATGTACCTTGTAGTCTCCATACAGCAGCAAGCACTCTTAGCTAATAGCGGGGCTAATAAGAAGTACCTGGATCTGCACACAATATGTGCATAAGAGTAGCATGAGTACACCATAGCGGTACCCAGCAAGTGCCAAGCCTAACCTCGATAGATTAGTGACGAGGTTAGGTCAGGCCCATTGGTATATAATAAATAAAATAGGAGAATATAACAGTATAATAAGAGACTGGAATTTAATAAAAGGAAAATATCATGAAATAACAGTGCAACACACAAGGATAAACAACAAAGGATCTCCCGAGATACCGTCTCGTAGTCCCAAAATAAATATGCATGTAGAAATCCCAAGGTACCGCCTCGTAGTCTCAAAAGTAAATATATAGGGAGAACTCCCGAGGTACCGTCTCATAGTCTCAAACGTAAATGTGCAAGGAGAACTCCCGAGGTACCGCCTCGTAGTCTCAGAAGTAAATATGCAGAGAGAACTCCCGAGGAACCGCCTCATAGTCTCAAAAGTAAATGTGCAGGGAGAACTCTCGAGGAACCGCCTCGTAGTCTCAAAAGTAAATGAGCATGGAGAACTCCCAAGGAACCGCCTCGTAGACTCAAAAGTAAATTTGCACGGAAAACTCCCAAGGAACTGCCTCGTAGTCACAAAAGTAAACACATAGATCAACCGATAATACCATAGTTAATAATAAGAATTCTACAGTTAATACTGATTAAGAACAAGGAAAAGTAGAAAATCAACTAGGCATGCTGCAAAGAGTTCAAATAAGCAGTTAAAGCACGTATACATGCAATATTAGACTAAACATGATAACTACACATATTGGTATAACTCAATTAAGAATGAGAACAGGTTACTACTCAGTATAAATCAGGTTATACAATAAATAGCCCATGTACGCACTCATCACCTCACGTACACGGCGCTCACATATCAGAATAGTACCAAATCCTATGGGGATTTCTCCCCTCAAGGTTAGGCATGCCATTTACCTCGAACCAAGCTCAATCAATCAGTAAGAATGCCCTTTCCTCTATTATTCGACTCCAAATGGCCCAAATCTAGCCAAAAACAATTACACATCATAAAAACAACTATAATAGACTAATCTAATTAATGAAATCATGACTTTAACAAAAATTTCGAAATCCGTCCTAAAATTCGACCCGAGACCACATCTCGAAATCGGGAAAAAATCACAAAATCTGAAATCCCATTCATTCATGAGTCCAACCATACCAAATTTATCAAAATCCGACCTCAAATGACCTCTCAAAACCCAAAATCAAACTCTTCAAATCCCTAGCCTCAAACTCCCAAATTCCACCTTAAATACAGACTAACGAGGTGGGAAAAAAAATGGGGAACCAAGATTATTGATAAAAAATAGGCACAAGGGACTTACCTCATGAAATTCCTCGAAAATGTTCTCAAGAAATCGTCATCCCGAGCTCAAAAATGAAGTAAATGGCCAAAAATCTCGAAGCCTCGCTTAAAAAGATTCTGATCAGGCTCTGCGGACCACAGGTCGCACCTGCGATGCCACACCTGCGGAATTTCCGTCGCAGGTGAGAAAATGACTTAAGGTGGCTAGGTCCGCATCTGCGAGCAAGGGGCCGCACCTATGCGCCCGCTCCTGTGATCCTCACACTCCAGGCCCCGTTCGCTTCTGTGCTCCCTTTTTCGTAGTTGTGGCTCTGCTTCTGCGGGCCAATCTTGCAACTGCGCCCGCATACCAAGATTGACCAAACCGCACCTACGCTCCTCCTTCCGCACGTGCGAGTCTGCACCTGCGGTCTCCCCACCGCAGGTGCGAAAACACCAGAAACCAGAAAACTTCAGTAATTTGCATAAGTCCAAATTCAATCCGTTAAGCATCCGAAACACACCCGAGGTCCCGGGGACCTCAACCAAATATACCAACAAGTCCAAAAACACAATACGAACTTAGTCGAGCCCTCAAAACACATCAAACAACAACAAAAACACGAATCACCCTCCAATCCAAACTTAATGAGCTTGAAACTTCAATTTTATACAACCGATGCCAAAACCTATCTAACCATGTCTGATTGACCTCAAAAGTTTCCCACAAGTCATATTCAACATTACGGACCTACCCCAACTTTCGGAATCGGAATCCGACCCCGATATCAAAATGTCCACTTCCGGTCAAAATCTCCAAAAATTTGATTTTCGCCATTTCAAGCCTAAATCAGCTACATACCTCAAATTCGTAGTTCGGACACATTCCGAAATCGCAAATCACCCAACAGAGATAATGCAACTGAAGGAACATCATTCCGGAGTCATCTTCACACAGTTCCGACTACGGTCAAAATCCTAATACTTAAGCTTCCGTTTTAGGGACTAAGTGTCCTAAATCACTCCGGCTGTTGACTAATGTGTAAATAGTCTCAGTTTTGAATTCTCATGGTCCGTTAGCTCCGTTAGGTAATTTTGGACTTGGGTGGGCGTTCGGAATGTGATTTGGAAGCCCATGATAGAATTAGGCTTGAATTGGCGAAAGTTAGAATTTTGGCGATTTTGGTCGGTAGTGGAAATTTTTATATCGGGGTCAGAATGGAATTCTGGAAGTTGCAATAGGTTCGTAGTGTTATTTTTGACTTGTGTATAAAATTTGAGGCCATTCAGACGTGGGTTAGCGGGTTTCGGCATCGTTTGTGGAATTCGGAAATTTAGAAGTCCTTAGGCGTGAATCCGAGTGTAATTTGTTGTTTGATGTTGTTTTGAGTAATTTGATGATTTACCTAAGTTTGTATGATGTTGTGGGATATGTTGGTATGTTTGGTTGAGGTCCCGAGGGCATCGGGTTGAGTTCGAGTGATTAACGGAACAAGTTTGAAAATTGGAGAAATTGATGATGTTAATCTCAGCTGTCATAATCGCACCTGCAGAAGCGAGCGGGAGATCGCAGATGCAAGATTGAGGGTCCGGGAAGAAGGCGTAGGTGCGATGAAGATCCCGCACATGCGATGGTCGTAAAAGCGGATTATGGGGCATAAGTGCGTTCTTGAACCGCAGGTGCGAGAAGTCTGTCGAATCTGTGAGCCCATATGTGCGAGATATGGGGAGTAGATGCGGAGAGGAGGAATTTGACTGGCTTCGCAGATGCAAAGGGAGATGCGCAGGTGCGCTTTCGCAGGTGCAAAATTTGGCCACATATGCGGAACCTGGGATCTTAAATGAGTTCCCCACCTATGATGGAAATTCTGTAGGTGCGGCCTCGCAGAAGCAGAAAAGGGGCCGCAGGTGTGGCGTCGAAGAAGCGGAAAAAGGGGCCGCAGGTGCGGTTTCCCTGGGCAGAATGTTTAAATTAAGGACTTCGTGATTTTTACTCATTTCTAACATTTTTAACTCAGACTTTGAAGCATTTGCGGTGAGTTTTGAAGGGGATTCAAGGGTTTTCACAGAGGTAAGTTGCTTGAGATCTAATACTCCTAGCTATGGTGTTTTCCTATTGTTTTACCACCTAATTAGTAGGAGTTTTGAAGTGAAATAAGGGGGTTAGGTCTTGGGATTTTAGAGTGTAAATTGGGGATTTGAGGGATCAAATGATGTAGGATTTTGATGAATTTCGTATGGTTAGACTCGTGCGTGAATGTTCTTTTGGGTTTTGTGACTTTTATCGATTTTTGAAATGTGGGCCCGGGAACCGGGTTTGAGTCGATTTCGGATTTTGGCTATAATTTAGTAATTTTCTTGTGGAATTGCTTCCTTTAGCCTATATTAATCGTATTGTATTGCTTGTGGCTATATTTGGGACGTTTGGAAGCCAATTTGAGAGGCAAGGGCATCGCGGAGTAGGATTTTGCTTGGTTTGAGGTAAGTAACATTTTCAAACTTGGTTTAGAGGGTTCGAAACCCCAAATGTTATGTGTCATGTGATCGGTATTGAGGTGATGGACATGCCAAGTCACGGACGTGCGAGCGTGCATTGTGAGAATTGTGACCTGGGTGATTCCATGGCACCGTTTAATGACTCTATACTATTGATATTCATGTCTCCATAATATGATAAAGTAATTAAGCTGTAAATCATGCTAGATTTCATATTTAGGTTTAATGCCAGTATTGTTGGGACCCTTAGTGGTCGTTTCTTGCTGTCATCTCACTATTTTCATTAATATTTTGCACTCAGCCACGTTCATGCATTTTATTTTCTTTATATCATATCTTAGTCTCAATTAGTTATTGATTCATCATATCATTGTTCCGGGTTTGTTTTATGACATGGTGAGCCCATGGGTGAGACCAGAGAGATTGATGACTGAGTGAGGCCTAGAGCCTGGTTATGAGTGACAGTTATGGGATCGGGTTGCACGCCGCAATAGTTATATTGATGATTATGATAGCGCTTGGGCTGGAGGAGCCCTGCGGAGTCTGTAACACACCCCAATGAGCGCAGATGATATTATTGAGGGATGGATTTCCCTAGACATGGATTTGTCCGTAGTACTTGATACTTGGAGATGGATTTCTCCACAGGGTTGGATTGCCCTTTTTCCTTAGTACTAGTGACTTATAGTCAGTGTTGTATATGTTCCGGGATGGATTTCCCTGGGCCGGATGGCCATATACAGTACCGAGTGATTGAATACTTGAGAGTGGAGCACATGGTGCATTTCATACAGTCTGTGCGTTGGCATGTAGAGCTAGCTGAGTTGTATACCTTACATTGTTCAGATATGTATTTCTTTTACTGTTTGAGCTGTATATTTGACTTGAAAGCATGCCTATGTTTCTGCACCTTTATTTCTGTTATACCTGTTTAGGTTGAGTTCATCACTATCTTTCAGTCCAAAGTTTGGGCTTGTTACTTACTGAGTTGGTGTACTCACGTTACTACCTGCACCTCGTGTGTAGATCCAGGCGATACCGGTCGTAGCGGCGGTTACTGATTGAGGATCCCAGAGTTTTGGAGACTATTAAGGTTGTTTCACTGCGTTCGTGGACCAGGTTCCAGTTGCTGATGCACCAGCTCAGGCACCACCTGTGCCTATTGTGATTCCAGGCCTTTAGGAAGTCCTAGCTCAAATTCTGTCAACGTCTACCAGTGTTGCTCATGCGGTCACTATTCCGGCTGCAACATTTACTTCTCAGGCCAGGGGAGGTGCTCAGACGCCCGCTGCCCGCACACCAGAGTAGGTGGTACAGGGATTCCAGTCACCTGGGGCACCACCAGCCCAGCCGGTTGCAGCTGCTCAGTACTATGTGGTTTCTGCTATGCCTGAGGATGATCAACGTAGGTTGGAGAGGTTTGGGAGACTCCAGCCTCCACTTTTCAGTGGCACATAGAGAGAGGATGCCCAGGACTTCTTGGACAGGTATCAGAGGTTACTCCGTACAACTGGTATTCTGGAGACTTATGGGGTCTTATTCACTATTTTTTAGTTTTCTGGGGCTGCATTCAGATGGTGGGAGACTTACGAGAGGCGTAGGCCTATTGGCACAACACCCCTTACTTGGTAGCAGTTCTCCGTGGTCTTTTTGGAGAAGTTCATGGCTCAGTCCTACAGAGAGGAGCTGCGCAGACAGTTTGAGCAGCTTCGCCAGGGTGATATATCTGTAATGCAACATGAGTTGCGATTCTCAGAGTTGGCCCGCCATGCTATCTGGTTGGTTCCCACAGACAGGGAGAGGATCATGACGTTTATAGATGGTGTCACTTATTAGCTGCGATTGCTTATGACCAGAGAGAGAGTGTCTGGTGCTACTTTTGATGAGGTTGTCGACATTGCTCGTTAGATTGAGATGGTTCGCAGTCAGGAACGATTCGAGAGGGAGGTCAAAAGGCCTCGTGGACAGGGGGGATTTAGTAGTGCTCCTTTTAGGGGCTAGTTACAGCACGGTAGAGGTCGTCCTTTCAGGCATGCTCAAACGGTTCTCCTAGTGCTCCGGGGTGCATCATCCGGCCATGGGCCCCATGGTTATCAGCAGGGTCAGACATCATTTGGTGAGCTACCAATTCATAGTTCGTCTCACGCACCATCAGCTCAGGGTTCATCTATGCTAGGACCTTCTAGCGATTATTCCAATGCTCCGGGTTCCCTTCAGTCCCCAGTGGTTGGTAGAGGTTACTTTGAGTGTGGGGATTTGGGTCATATCAGGAGGTATTGTCCCCTCCTGACGAGAGGTTCATCTCAGTTGAGGAGTCAACCTTCGACTTCAGCACCAGTCCCTCCACCACCCGCTCAGCCAGCTTGGGGTGGAGCTCAGTCAGCTAGGGGCCGTCCTAGAGAGGGAGGCCGATCAGGGGGCGGCCCGGACCGTTTCTATGCCCTCCCTGCCAGACCAAATATTATTGCTTCAGATTCTATGATTACAGGTATTGTCTCAGTTTTTCATAGAGATGCCTCTGTATTAATTGACCCTGGTTTCACTTATTCATAGGTTTCCTCGTATTTCGCTCATTTTCTGGATATGCCCCATGAGTCTTTAATCTCATCTGTTCATGTATCTACTTCTGTGGGCGATACTATTGTTGTGGACTGTATATATCGGTCATAGGTGGTGACTATTGGGGGTCTGGAGACCCGAGTGGACCTTTTGCTGCTCAGTTTGGTTGACTTTAATGTGATATTGGGTATGGATTGGTTATCTCCATATCATGATATTCTATATTGTCACACTAAGACCGTGACGTTGGCGATGCCGGGATTGCCTAGGGTTTGGTGGAGCATTTCTATAGACTATGTACCTAGTAGGGTGATTTCATACTTGAAGGCTCAGCGTATGGTTGAGAAGGGTTGTCTATCGTATTTGGATATTGTGATGGATGTTAGTGCAAAGACTCCTGCCATTGATTCTGTTCCGGTGGAACATGATTTTCCGGATGTGTTTCTTGCAGACCTGCCGAGCATGCCGCCTAACAGGGATATTAAATTCGGTATTGATTTGGTGCCGGGCACTCAGCCCATTTCTATTCCACCGTATCATATGGCACCGGCGGAGTTGAATGAGTTGAAGTAACAACTTCAGGAACTCCTTGATAAGGGGTTTATTCAGCCTAGTGTGTCACCTTGGGGTGCACTAGTTCTATTTGTAAAGAAGAAGGATGGTTCCATGAGGATGTGCATTGATTACATGCAGTTGAACAAGGTCACAGTCAAGAATAAGTATCCTTTGCCTGGTATTGATGATTTATTTAATCAACTTCAGGGAGCGAGGATGTTCTCCAAGATTGATTTGAGGTCCGGTTATCACCAGTTGAAGATTCGGGATTCGGATATTCTCAAGACAGCTTTCAGGACCCAATATGGACATTATGAGTTCTTAGTGATGTCTTTTGGGCTGACCAATGCCCCATCAGCGTTCATGCATTTGATGAACAGTGTATTCCAGCCCTATTTGGACTCATTCGTTATTTTATTCATTGATGACATCCTAGTGTACTCTCGTTGCCAGGAGGAGCATACCCAACACCTGAGGATTGTATTACCTAGGTTGAGGGAGGAGAAACTTTATGCAAAGTTCTCCAAGTATGAGTTTTGGCTCAGTTCAATAGCATTATTGGGGCACGTGGTGTCCAGTGAGGGTGTTCAGGTGGATCCTAAGAAGATAGAGGTGGTGCAGAGTTAGCCTAGACCGTCCTCAGCCACAGAGATTAGGAGCTTCCTTGGTTTGGCGGGCTATTACCGTCACTTTGTGGAGGGATTTTAATCTATTGCATCGCCCTTGACCAAATTGACCCAAAAGGGTGATCGATTCAGGTGGTCAGATGAGTTTGAGAAGAGCTTTCAGAAGCTTAAGACTTCTTTGACCACAACTCCAGTGTTAGTTCTACCATCAGCTTCAGGTTCTTACACCGTGTATTGTGATGCCTCGAGGGTAGGTATTGGATGTGTTCTGATGTAGGAGGGTAGGGTGATTGCCTATGCCTCGTGCTAGTTAAAGACCCATGAGAAGAACTATCTTGTCCATGATCTTGAGCTTGCAGCCGTTGTTCACGCCTTGAAGATTTGGCGTCATTATTTTTATGGGGTTCATTGTGAGATCTATAGTGATCACCAGAGTTTGCAGTATCTGTTGAAGCAAAAGGATCTTAACTTGCGTCAGCGGAGATGGTTAGAGCTTCTTAAGGACTACGATATCACTATTTTGTACCATCTGGGGAAGGCCAATGTGGTGGCCGATGCTTTGAGTCGCCGAGCGGAGAGTTTGGAGAGTTTAGCATATCTCCCAGCAGCAGAGAGACCCTTGGCATTAGATGTTCAGGATTTAGCAGGCTAGCTTGCCATATTGAATATTTCAGAGCCGAATCGGGTATTGGCTTGTGTGGTCTCCAGGTCTTCTCTTTATGACCATATCAGGGAGCGTCAGTATGGTGATCCCCAACTGCTCGTTCTTCAGGACAAGGTTCAGCGAGGTGATGCTAGGGATATGACTATTGGTGATGACAGTGTGTTGGGGGATGCAAGGCTGGATATGTGTGCCTAATGTAAATGGGCTCCGGGAGTTGATTCTTGAGGAGGCCCACAACTCGCGGTATTCTATCCATCCGGGTGCCGTGAAGATGTACCATGATTTGAGACAACACTATTGGTGGAGGAAGATTAAGATGGATATAGTTGGCTTTGTGGCTCGGTGTCTCAACTGTCAGCAGATTAAGTATGAACATCAGAGACCGGGTGGCTTGCTTCAGAGGTTAGATATCCTAGAGTGGAAGTGAGAGCCGATCACCACGGACTTCGTAGTTGGGATCCCACAGACTTCGAGGAAGTTCGATGCTATTTGGGTGATTACGAATAAGCTGACCAAGTCCGCACACTTCATTCTAGTTGGTACTACTTACAATTCAGAGCGGTTGGCTGAGATTTATATCCGAGAGGTTGTTCGCCTGCATGGTGTTCCAGTTTCCATCATTTCAGATAGAGGTACTTAGTTTACATCGCAGTTTTGGAGGACCATGCAGCGAGAGTTGGGTACTCAGGTTGAGTTGAGCTCAGCTTTTCACCTTCATATGGATGGACATCCTGAGCGCACTATCCAGATATTGGAGGACATGTTGCGCGCTTGTGTCATTGACATTGGGGGTTCATGGGACCAGTTCTTGCTGCTCGCGGAGTTTGCATATAATAACAATTACCAGTCGAGTATTCAGATGGCTCCGTACGAGGCTTTATATGGGAGGAGTTGTAGATCTCCGGTAGGATGGTTTGAGCTAGGTGAGGCTAGGCTCTTGGGTACAGACTTGGTCCAGGATGCATTAGAAAAGGTGAAATTGATTCGGGAGCGACTTTACACGATGCAGTCTAGGTAGAAGAGCTACACGGACAGGAAGGTCCGTGATATATCTTTTATGGTTGGGGAAAAGGTTTTGCTGATGTCACACCCCAAACTCGGGGAGCGCAACCGACGCTCAACTAAGAGAACCCGGTCGAGCAAGCCTATTAGATTTTCTTCTATCCAAACTCATCCATGAATAAAGAGGAGATGTACTCCATTAATCAACACTGAAAAGATTTCATTAATAACTTCCATTTCATTCCCATTAGTAACTTCATTCATAATTTCCAAAATATTACGAGTTTATAGAATTAATAAAAAACATGATTTCCAAATACTAACATTTCTAGTTCAATTCCCAACATAAACCACAACCCACAACTTATCTACGGAGCCTCTAAGTACAATAGAAGAGTAATATGGAAATGCCGGCAACAAGGCCCCAGCTATACCTCAACCACAAAGTACATGAGAAACAAAATATACATGACCCCGAAATGAAGTGGGGCTCAGCAGGTCAGCTGAAGAGAGTGTACCGCTATCACTGATCAATGCCGCATGCTGTAGAACTACATGCATCCATTAACAATGCAGTGCCCCTGGCAAAAGGGACGTTAGTACCGTCGAATAGCACTAGTATGTAAAGCTAAAAGTCCTCTTTCAAAATAGAATGCCTATATAATAAAAGGCAACACATAGAAACAACAAGTCATAATCAATAATATCCAAATGTTCAGTTAAAACATAATAATTTTCAAAATACGAACTTCATATACAATTTTGGTTGGGAGATCATTAGCACTGATATACCACTATTCACAATATTACTATTCACAATACCAATGTTCACAATACTAGTGTTCACAATACAGTGTTCACAATACCGATGTTCACAATACCAGTGTTCATAATACCAATGTTCAAAATACCAATGCCACCGTACTTTTAGCACGGAGTCCGATCACGACCCGATCGGCTAGGCTGTCTTATTAGAGACATCAACCACAATCACTATCAATACCAATACCACCGTAATTTTAGCACAGAGTCCGATCACGACCCGACCAGCTAGGCTATCTCATTAGAGACATCAACCATAATTACTATCAATACCAATACCACAATAATATTAGCATGGAATCTGATCACGACCCGACTGGCTAGGCTATCTCATTAGAGACATCAACCACAATCTCAATCACAATCTCTGTGCAAATATACCACCGTGAATCTAGAACAGAGTCTGATCACGACCCGATCGGTTAGGCTGTCTTATTTGATGACATCAACCAAAATCACAATTTCAATTACAATTTCCAGCACAATCATCACCATGTGTGCGGCATGGTATCCGATCACGTCCCGATCGGCTAGGCTGTCTTATTCGAGACATCAACCCCTTTTATATCAATAAATCTTTTCCCAATTGAGAGGAATAATTTTATCAGATCAATATCATCCCAAATAAGTGGAATAATTCACAAAAATAACGTAGGTGCAAATGTATTTACCTCATCATCTTCCACATTGTATAAATCTCTACTAGTATTTTTAACCAATAACAACAACAATATTTCCTTGGCAATTTTGGCCATTCACAAGATTCTTTATTCAAGGCACGATGGCCATAACTATTATTCCACATTTTCATTTCTTCCCTCTCATGTATCATCGTCATAAATATCAACATACATATAACATTCTAGAAATAACAACTTTAAGTTCATTAGAAATGAACAATTTAAGCACAACAGATTGTTTTTCGAGAAATGGAGTAAACTAATTGGCAATCGATGCGCAAGTTAAAATCATCAACAAATAACACACCATTTATTATTGACATATTTTCCCCAAAAAGGGCAATACACAATTTCCACTCACGAATATGTAAGAACGCAAAATACATTGAAAATAATCACAAATCATAGCGTCTGTTAAAATAGCCACATATAGGCATGACTTGAGTTTATAAGCTTTTAGGCAATTCTATTTTCGAAGTAAATTTGGAATAGTTGAATCAAGGCTCATTTCATAACCTTTCTCACATCATTTAATCTCATTGGCACCATTGGCCACAAGTATAACTTTCACTTATATCAATCATCGCATTTCATACTTCTTTCACATCTTTTACTTCCATTGGCACCATTGGCCACGAGTATAACTTTCAGTCTTGCACATTGGCCACACTTTACATCCCAATTCACTTATTTCACTTTCAACCATATTTATAGGTTATCAACAGTAAGACATTTCCAATCAAGACTTTAGGTACACATATGAGCAATTAAGAGTTTTAAGAATATTGAGATTTTCTCACACAATTTGGCATACTATCTTTCATTGAAACACGACTCAAAGCCATAAAATTTTAATACGCAACCCATACTTTGAAACTTACGGGAACATTATGGAATTAAATTCCAAAAGAGAAAGTTTAGACAACATACCTTGCTTTGAGCTTTCTTTAAATTACTACAACATTCCGGAAATTATAGCAATCCCAATCTATTTTGAGACATAACAAAATTGAACCATTATTAGGAATATATTCATGATCTCAGCTCATTTGAGCATTTTATCAAACAATAGGTGAGCAAATTTAACTACAAGGTTCTTCTACAAGATTTTCTTCACTCCACAAACCAATCTTTACTTATTTGAGCTCAACAATCTTCCCATAAACCTTATTGGTACAAGCATATATACATAATACACTTACACCCAAGAATCATACTTCTCATGACCTACTTTTAATCGAAATCCCGAAATTTAGGTCTAGGGAGTAGAATCTTACCTATTAGATGAAGATATTGTGCAATCTTCAAGCCTTGAGCAAGAATTGATGAACAAAACACTTGAGCTTCTTCCTCTCTCTAGAACACTCTCACTTCTCTCTAAATATTTTAGGTTTTTGCTCAAAAATGACTTAACCCCTCCCTCTATCTGGCCTTGGGGGTATTAAATGAGCTCCTACGTGCGCGGTCGCGCACCTGAGGCAGAAACTCTCAAATATGCACGGCCGCGCATCTGGGCGCGCATATGACACATGTCCAGTAAAATGGCCATAACTTTCTTTAGAAATATCCAAATGATGAACGCTGTGATATGTTGGAAACTAGACTCAAAGGTCTTTAATTTGATAGGCCGATCACCACCTAAGTAATTATATTAAGGGAGTTATATTCTATTGACATAGGGTCTTGTGCCATTTGAAACATCCTTTATACTTAATATTTCCAATTTGTTCCACACAAGTTCTTGCCATTCACAAAACTTCTTAGTATGTTCCAACACACCTTAAAAATACAATTTCATTTCAAAATGATGTGGTTCTATCAGATGGATCTCCTTTAATACCCGAACATATTATTCCCAAATACTGTTGGCGCACCTTAAAATCTTAAATCATTAGAGAATTTTTATGGGGCGTTACAGCTGAAGGTATCACCCATGAAGGGTGTTATGAGGTTTGGGAAGAGGGGAAAATTGAGCCCCCGGTTCATTGGGCCTTTTGAGGTGCTTCATAGGATAGGGGATGTGGATTATAAGCTTGCCTTGACACCCATCTTGTCGAATGTGCATCCAGTGTTTTAGGTTTCCATGCTCCGAAAGTATGTTAGCGATCCGTCCCATGTTTTGGACTTTAGCACGGTTCAGTTGGAGGGTGATATGACTTATGATGTGGAGTCGGTAGCCATTTTCGATCGGTAAAGGTGTAGTTTTGAGGTCAGCCTATGGAGGAGGCCACCTGGGAGACCGAGTGGGAGATACGAAGCAGATATCCATACATATTTGAGACTCCAGGTATGTTCTAGACCCGTTCTAGGATGAACGTTTATTTAAGAGGGGGAGGATGCAACGACTCAGCCGGTTGTTTCGAGAGTTATAGCCCCGTTTTCCCCATTTCTTCTTCCTTTTGTGCTTTTCAACTATATTATGATATACCGGGTTACTTGGTTCGGGTCCGGAGTGGTTTGGTTCGGGTACAGAGTGGTTATGATATACCGGGTGATTAACGGAACAAGTTTGGAAATTAGAGGAATTACTGAAGTTGAACTCAACTGTCATAATCGCACATGCGGATGTCTCATCGCAGGTGCAAGCCTATTGAAGCCAGCGGGAGATCGCAGATCCGAGATTGGAGGGGCTGGGCAGAAGGAGTAGGTATGATAAAGTTCCTGCACCTGCAATGGTCGCAGAAGCGGATTATGGGGCGCAAGTGCATTGTTGAACTGCAGGTGCGAGAAGTTTGTCGCATCTGCGAGCCCACATGTGTGAGATCTGGGGCGCAGATGTGGAGAGGAGGAATTTGGATGGCTTCGCAGAAGCGGAGGGAGATGCGCAGGTGTGAGATTTGGCCGCAGATGCAGAACCTGGGATCTTAAGTGAGTTACTCACCTATGATGGAAATTCCGCAGGTGCGGCGTCGCAGAAGCGGAAAAAGGGACCGCATGTGCGGTTTCACTGGGTAGAATGTATAAATTGAGGACTTCATGATTTTTGCTCATTTCCACCATTTTTAACTCGGACTTTGGAGCTTTTGGGGTGTGGTTTGAAGGGGATTCAAGGGTTTTCCCAGTGGTAAGTTTCTTGAGCTCTAATACTCATAGCTATGGTGTTTTCTTGTTGTTTTCCCACCTAATTAGTAGGATTTTTCAAGTGAAATAAGGGGGTTAGGGCTTGGGATTTTAGAGAGTGTAAATTGGGGATTTGAATGACCAAATGATGTCGGATTTTGATGAATTTGGTATGGTTAGACTAGTGAGTGAATGGGCTTTAGGGTTTTATGACTTTTGTTTGTTTTCGAGACGTGGGCCCGGGGGGCGTGTTTGAGTCGATTTCGGATTTTGGCTATAATTTAGTAATTGTCTTGTGGAATTGGTTCCTTTAGCCTATATTGATCGTATTGTATTACTTGTGGCTAGATTCAGGACATTTGGAGGCCGATTTGAGAGGTAAGGGCATCACAGAGTAGGATTTTGCTTGGTTTGTGGTAAGTAACGTTTTCAAACTTGGTTATGAGGGTTCGAAACAACAAAATCTATGTTTCATGGGATCGGTATTAAAGTGATACACATGCCAAGTGACGGGCGTGCACCGTGAGAATTATGACCTGGGTGATTCCATGGCACCGTTTAGTGACTCTATCCTGTTGATATTCATGTCTCCATAACCTGATAAAGTAATTGAGATGTAAATCATGCTAGATATCATGTTTAGGCTTTATGCCAGTGTTGTTGGGACCCTTAGTGGTCGTTTCTTGCTGTCATCTCACTATTTTCATTAATATTTCGCACTCAGTCACGTTCATGCATTTTCTTTTCTTTATATCATATCCTAGCCTCAATTAGTTATTGATTCATCATATCATTATTCCGGGTTTGTTTCATGACATGGTGAGCCCATGGGTGAGACCGGAGAGATTGGTGACTGAGTGAGGCCTAGAGCCTGGTTATGAGTGATAGTTATGGGATCGGACTGCACGCCGCAATAGTTATATTGATGATTATGATAGCGCTTGGGCTGGAGGAGCCCTACGGAGTCTGTAACATACCCCCAGTGAGCGCGAATGATATTACTGAGGGATGGATTTCCCTGGACATGGATTTGTCCGAAGTACTTGATACCTGGAGATGGATTTCTCCACAGGGTTGGATTGCCCTTTTCCTTTGGTATTGGTGACTTATAATCAGTGTTGTATTTGTTCCGGGATGGATTTCCCTAGGCTGGATGGCCATATACAATACCGAGTTGTTGAATAATTGAGAGTGGAGCACATGATGCATTTCATACAGTCTGTGCATTGGCATGTAGAGCTAGTTGAGTTGTATACCTTAAACTGTTCAGATATGTATTTCCTTTACTGTTTGAGTTGTATATTTGACTTGAAAGCATGCCTACGTTTTTGCACATTTATTTCTGTTATACCTGTTGAGGTTGAGTTTGTCACTACCTTTCAGTCTAAAGTGTGCATTTGTTACTTACTGAGTTGGTATACTCACGTTACTCCCTGCACCTCGTGTGCAGATCCAGGCGATATCGGTCATAGCGGCGGTTGCTGATTGAGGATTCCAGAGTTTTGGAGACGATCAAGGTAGCTGCTCTGCGTTCGTGGGCCTTGACTCTCCTTCTTTATCTTTGTCGTATTTTTAGTTTATATGTCTAAACACTATAGTAGATTGTATTTCTGATTTAGATGCTCATGTACTCAGTGACACCCTGGTTTTGTGCTGGATTGTATCACTTTGGGATTTCCTATGCTTCAAACAGTTTTCTTTAAATGCTAAATGCTTCCGTTGAATGTTTTCAAACTTGTTGTTGTTGTGTGGGGTTAGTTGAGTTGAGGCTGGCCTAGTTCCATGATAGGTGCCATCATGACGGTTGATTTTTGGGTCATGACACTATTACTCTCATAACGACCAGCGGGGTCGTTACAGGAAAAGTTTTAGAAAATTTAACCGGGAGTTTACTTTATTGATATCGGGGTCAAAATTCAATTTGGAAATTGGAACAACTCCATTATGTCATTTATGACTTGCATGCAAAATTTGGGGTCATTCCGGATTAATTTGATAGGTTTCGACATCAAATGTAGAATTTAGAATTCGTTAATTTTTATTAAGCTTGAATTAGGGTGTGATTCATATTTTTAGTGTGGTTTGATGTGATTTGAGGCTTCGACTAAGTCAATAATATGTTTTGAGACTTGTTGGTGTGTTCATACGGGGTCCCGAAGGGCTCGGGTAAGTTTCAGATCATTTTTAACTGCTGGTTTTTGACAGCAGTGTGAGAAATTTCTGATGCGTAGAGCTGACTTTGGAAGCTTATATATCAAAATTTATATAGAATCTAGAAATTATAAAAACATGAAAGTTGTATCTCTTTGATTCTAGTTTCCAGAATTATAAAGCACTCATCATTTGGATATTTGTACAGAAAGTTATGACCAATTGACCGAAGGCTGCAGATTTTGGCTATAAGAGTGTGCATCGCCAGAAATTTCTGCTGCATAGGGCTGGATTTAGGAGCTTATATCTCTCAATATATAAGGAATTAGGAGATAAGCAAAACATAAAAGTTGTAGCCCTTGGTATCTAGTTTCCAGAAAGTTAAACCATTCATCATTTGGAGATATGTACAGAAAGGTAGGATCGATTTGTTGAAGCATGGTACTGCAGTTTTCACTGCAAATTCTGGTTGGAAATAAGTTGAAGTAGGTCGCATTTTAAGGATGCGACCTATCTGGGCTGAAGCTATATTTTGGGGTTTCGGCCATTTTAACATATTTGGAGTTGTGGAGCTCAAATTGAAGCGATTTTTAACATATGGATCGGGGTAAGTGTTCTATATCCAAAAGTGATTATACTTCATGTTTCCATGGTTATTTTCTTCAATTATAAGTGAATCAAATAGAATAAATTGGAGAAATTTATTAAACTTTTCAAAAATGAAAATTTAAAATTTTAATGTCTATTCGTTATCGAAATTTGATAAAATTAGTATGGTTGATCTCGTATCGGAATGGGCGTTCGCATTTCGTAAAATTTATGTCGGGTACCGAGAAGCTTGCCTCGCGTTAACTTTCTGTTGACTTTTAGAATAAAATTAGAAATCTACGTATTATTATCCAGAATTATTTTCAATGAATTGTAATTAATTTATAAAAATATTTTGATTAGTTTGGATCCGTCCGAACATCGTTTCGCGCAAGATGGCTATTTTGGGATATCGGCCTAACTCCGTTAAGGTAAGTGTCTTGTCTAACATTGTGTGGGGGAAACCACCCCTTAGGATTTGAGATGATTGTGTCATTCATATTATGTGAAGGCCGTGTACGCGAGGTGACGAGTGAGTAGATGACCTATATGTGGTATTTGACCGGTTTGGACCGTTAGACACCTTTTATACAATTGATTGAAAATATTGTTTTATGATTATATCTTCTGTTGTTAGAATAGTTTGTACGTTTGTTAATTGAAATTGTTAGCACATGTTCCATCCTTGTTGTCAAGTTCACCCTTATATGCTAATATAATTATTGATTGTATTCACTTGTTGAATCCACGCTTTATCTGCTACATGCCTTAATTGTTAATTGATGCTCATAAATTGTGCCTTGGGTTTTGGATTGTCTTTTCCTTGCTATTTGATTTCGTGAGCTATTGTGTATCCTTTTAATTAGTTGTGACTTCTTTGCGTAGCCTTATTATTCCTTTCGATTTTGTGGTACACCGTAGTTGGTTGTAAATTGGCTGTTTAATTTGTGTTGCTTTAGTAGCGCGTTGCACACCGTAACATATGTGTTTAATGTTTAATTTGAGGAGTGGGTGCATGCCGCAACAGATTGGTTGGATGTTTATATTAGGGAGCGGGTTGCACGCCGCAACAGAAATAAAAATGATAAATGAGAAATGATTATCATTGTATGGAATCGGGTTGCATGTCGCAACATATATGATTGATATCGTATGGGATCGGGTTGCATCCCGCAACATATATGATTATTATTATATGGGATCGGGTTGCACACCGTAACAAATATGATTATTATTGTGTGGGATCCGGTTGCACACCGCAACAAATGTACAAATATAAAATTATTGTGACATTAAGGTTAATTCCGATTATGATTCTCACGATGCATTTCATGCTAGGACGGTTACTGTGGTTTCTTAAATCACTTCATTATATTTTGAACATTATTAATTAACTGTCAATATATTAAAAATTGAGCAATATCGAATTCTTGTATGAGTTATGCATACTATATGATATGATAAGTTGGTAAACAATTAGCAGATATAAATGAAAGAAATTTTAAGAAGTTCCACTTGTGTATTTTTTAGAAATTAAAACTTATACCTTATTCATAGCTTTACTAATTTAAATAGTGATTATATATTTTTCTCTAATTGATATCTCAAATTACCCATCTTATTGTCGTGTAATTTATATAAAAATTGTTATTATGTATTACTTTAATAAATCTCATATATCTCATTAAAATTTAATTGAATGTCTTAATTTGTATAAATACAATATATTATATTGGATCTCATCTATTTCTAAACTAAACTCAATTGATATTTTATTTACACAACCTCTCTACTATTTTACCTTATTTAAATGCTAAATTGGCTTAATAACTCATTTGATACTTTACTATGTTCAAGTTGGAATTGTGTTTAAATTATTCATCATATTATAGTAAGGACGTGATTAAAACACGAAGGGTGATGCCGTGCCATTTTTATATTATATTTGTACTCTGACTGTGTTGTTGCTTAATTGCTTGATTGTTTGCTCGATGCCATTCGTGTTCTCATTGTTTTCATTGTTGATTTGAATTGGGAATTCTTCTATTATTGGCCTTATATTGATATTCTTTCCTTGTTAGCTTTAGGTAACATATTGTACATGTTTATATGTCTGGTAGGTGTCTTGACCTGGCCTCGTCACTACTCTACCGAGGTTAGGCTTGATACTTACTGGGTACCGCTGTGGTGTACTCATACTACGCTTCTGCACATCTTTTTGTGCAGATTCAGGTACCTCAAAGTTGTGATATTCTTGCTAGCTGATCATGCATTGCTGTGGAGACTCAACCTGTTGTTACATTCGCAGGCCTCAGAGTCACCTTATGATATTTTCCTTGCACTATTTGATTCTATTTTGGAATAGTTGTATTTAGAGATTTTTTAGTAAATTCTGTAGAGCTTGTGACTTGTACTACCGGTTTTGGGAATTGTAGGAAGTTTCTATTTCAGATTAATCCAGATAATTTGTTTCCTTATTATTGTTCAAGTTGAACTATTAAAAATGGCTAAAATTATTCTAACGCTGTCTTGCCTAGCAAGTGAAATGTTAGGCGCCATCACGGTCCCGAAGGTGGGAAATTCCGGTCATGATAAGTTAGTATTAGAGCTCTAGGTTCATAGGTGCTACGAGTCATAAGTAGGTTTAATAGAGTCTTGCGGATTAGTACAGAGACGTCTGTACTTATCTTCGAGAGGCTACATAAACTATTAGGAAATTCCAGTTCTTTCATTCCTTATCGTGCGACATTGATTCATCTTGAAACGTATATCTCATATTCCTTTGCATCTACTCGTGTATGACATTGGGCACTCGGTATCAGCTATGCGCCGACAGTTCATGATGTTGCAGATGGACTACGGGGGAGTGGGGGGGGGGTGCTCAACAAGTTTTCAACATGTGGTCCCCATTGAAGACTTGGATGTATTGAAAGATCACTCAGTGAGTCATGTGGGGGTGCAGCGGATCCAGGTATCTGGTTGATTTGTACGAGCCGTGAAGGTTAATATTATGGATCATCGGACATTGTGACCTATAACTTTGCACCAAGTGGGCGAGTCCACTATCAATGGACAGATTGTGGAATCATGTGTTATATCAGTTTGGCCTGAAATGTATGTTTATGGTACTAGAAGGTTCCCCAAAATTGGCATATGCTTAAGGCCTGAGATTTTGCAGGGGATAATGTTGGGACTTGTGGTATGTCTACGTCCTTAATAATCCTATACTTCAATACCAAAGGAGCTAGAGAAACAACTTCAAATTTACTGAAGGTCTACTTAGCGTGGATGTTTCGATAGCGGATTATGAGGTGCTTCAGAGGAAGTACGGTGGTTGACGAGCTTCTGGACTACGTGGTTCGTTCCAACTTCAAATAGACAATATGAATTTTCAATACGGATATGTAATAGAAAGTGAAGAAACAACTAATACGAAAAGATAATGGCAAGAACTAGTACCGCAAACCAACAATAGATATAGCACAAAAGAAGCAACTAAAGCGCTACATTGATCATGTACAAACAACAACTGCTAGAATAAATAAGGAATGACACAACAAGATATATTTTCTACAAAGAACCTTGCAACATGAAACGAATAGCAAGAATCACAACGAGGTACCGCCTCGTGTATAATGAAATCAAAACCGAGGTACCGCCTCGTATAATCAAGAATCACAACCGAGGTACCGCCTTGTATTCACTTTTCTCAATTTCAATCACAATCTTTTCGTATACCACCGCATGAGCCTTACATTTGAAAATAGGTTTTGAAAATAGTTTTCCCGAAATAGCTACATGCATTTTAGCCTACCTTATGATGCCGCGTGGCTTCACGTAGTTCCCCTACAAGATACACGTGCATAAGTCCCACCTTATACTACGACATGCACGTCAACCCCAAGCGTTATACCGCCGCATGCGCGTCAATATCATTTCACAATAACAATTCGCACCACAAGTGCCCATATATCACAACTTGCCAATAACAACAATATCAATGTTTTCACAATAATAGCCCATGACTCCCCCACAACGTACACAAGAATATCAACAACAACAATTGATGAAAAGTTTTCAACAAATTGGATGTTTCAACTATAACCAACATCGCCTCAATGTATTACGAAGTTCACAAGTTTAACACCAATTAACTCAATCTATGAGAAAAATAAGGTATAACCACGATATTAGATAAGACTAATTCACAATAAAAGAAATAATATTCGACAATGAGTCTCAAATTATGGAAATCAACAAGTTAAGGGATAACATGAATAATTAATTCAACAATGATAATTAACAATGAAGAGATAACATGTAACAATAAAGGAGACAACAAGTTCAACTAAAGCATGGGAGCAATTTAGCAAGTAGGATGTAGAACAAATACTAAACAGGTAAACTAAGGCATTTAAGAATAGTCTAACACAATTAAGGATAAATTGACTATGAGAGTTTAGAACCTAATATGGCATTTAAATTAAAGCATGGAAATAGTCTAAGTAGCCTAAACCGGTCAAATACTACGTATAACCCTTGTACTCACTCGTTACCTTGCGCACACGGATTTCACTTAGCACAATTGAATAAAACAATACCAATCCTAAGGAGTAGTTCCCCCACACGAAGATAGGCAAGACTCTTACCTCAACTAGGCCAATTCAACACTCGAAAATAACTTTTCCCTTAAAATCCACCTCCACACGGCTCAACTCTAACCAAAATCGACTCAATATCATCAAACAATGTTAGGGAATTCAATTGCAAAAGATAAAATTAAGATCTTTACACTTTTCTCAAAAAGTCAACCCGGGACTCGTCCGGTCAAAGCTCGGGTCCAATGGTAGATTTCGTCTACCCATGACCCCACGAGTTCATAAATGCAATTAGTTTCAAAATCCGAGTCCAAATCGACTCCCAAAACGCAATTTCTTATTTCTCAAAAACTTGATAAAGTTTCATAAATTTCTACTTTGATACACATGATTTTGATGTTAAAATATAAGGTATGTTGATGGAATATGATTAGAAATAAATTATAATCACTTACCCAAGGTTTGTAGGTAAAAATTCTCTCTCCAAATTGCCTCCTAGTGAGTCTAGTTTAACTCCCCGACCGGTCATTTTGAGAATTTGCATTCCGTTCAGCTATTTGAAGTCTTGTGTAGCTTCGTACGATGTATTATGAATTGTGTGAATCGCCGGTCTTGTTTTTTCAGGTGATTTGGAAAAATAAATTTCATGATTGAAGCTTTAAGTGAAAGAGTTAATTAAGTTTGACTTTTCTGAATTTTCCCGTAGAGCGGAGTTTTGATGGTTCTGTTAGGTCCGGATGATGAATTTGGACTCAGGTGTATGCCCGAATTTGCATTTGGATATTTCTAGAATTATTCAACACTAATTGGCGAAAGTTGAAAATTTGAAGGTTTGGAAAGTTAATAAGTTTGACCTAGAATTGTCTTTGCGGATATCGGGTTTGGATTGTGGTTCTGGAAATTTGAATAGTTTCGTTATGTTATTTGGGACTTGTGTGCAAAATTTGAGTTCATTCCGAGTTGATTTGATATGTTTCAGCGAAAGTTTTGGAAGTTGAAAGTTCAAGTTCTTTTAAGTTTCGATGTTGTTATGCGTTATTCGAGACCCCGAGTAGGTTCGCGTTACATTATTTGACTAGTTTGTATATTCGGGCGGGGTCTCGAGTGGCTTGGAAGCATTTCAGATGAAGTTCAGATCGTTTGGATCAATTTTAGGCTAAAGCAGTTGGTGGCAGGATCTGGTGTGATCACACCTGTGGCTTGTTTGTGCAAGTTCTAGTCGCAGAAGTGACAAAGGAGTCGCAGAAGCGAGGTGAGAGCTGGGTGAGGAAGATCGCAGAGGCAGATTGGTAGGCACATCTGCGCGTCCGCAGAAGCATAATTTTGAGCTGCAGAATCATGAGTTGTTTGTCGCACATGCGCAGAAGCGAGGAAAGGTTCACAACTGCTGAAGTTTGGTTTTCAGAGGGCTTCGCAGAAGCGAGAATTGTCCGCAGAAGCAGATGTCGCAGATGCGACAATGTGACCGCATATGCGGAAATGCTAGGCAGAGTCTATACATATCGAGGGTTGGCTATTTTTATCAGAAATTGATCTATAGACTTCGGAATTGGGCAAATTTTGAGGCGACTTTCAGCACAAGGATTGTGATAAGTGTTTTATACTAAGTTATGATTAAATTTCGTGATTCTATCTTCATATTTGTTAATTGTATCATGAATTTTAAAGAGAAATTGGGGGTTTTAGCCTAAAGTTTTATAGAATGAGTTTTGAGTTTTGAACATCGATTCAGAGTCGGATTTGAGTCAAACTAGTATGGTTGGACTCATAATTGAATGAGTTATCGGAATTTATAAGTTTTGTCGAGTTTCGAGGCGCATGCCTGGGTTGGACTTTTGGGTTGATTTTGGGCATAGATTTAAGATTCAACCTTTACCGATTGGGTTTGTTTTCTTTGGCTTTATTTGATGTATTTGAGTTGCTTTTGGCTAGTTTCGAGTCGTTCAAAGGTGGGTGCGTGCGGGATGGCATTTTTGGTGCATCGACTGGCTTGCTCGGTATTGGATTTTGATTTTTCAAGGTATGTAACACTTCAAAACTTGGTGCTAAGGGTATGAACCCCTGAATATGCGTGATACGTGTTTGGTGTTGAGGTGGCGCACAAGCTAGGTGACGGGCGTGTGGGCGTGCACCATGTGAATTGTGATTCGGTTATTTATGTGGTACTATGTAGTTACCTCATCTTATTTGTATCTATGAAATCTCTACGTGCTAGAGTAATTGAGACGTGATCCATGTTAGACACCACGTCTAGGCTATATGATTATTCTGTTGTGACCCACTGAGGTCATTTCTTCTGTTGAGTTATTCTCTTACATTGCAATTACATACTCAGTCATACGCATTCATTTGCATATCATATCTTAGTCTATGTTATTATTTATTGATATATCATATCATCATTTGAGACTGATTTTCATGACACCGTGAGCCCTAGAGATTGGAGAGATTGATGATTGAGTGAGGCCGAGGGCCTGATGGTGGGGATATTGATGTGATCGAGTTGCACGCCGTAGCAGGTATTATTGATTTATGATGGGATCGGACTGCACGACGCAACATGTTTTTATTGATTTATTCTATGATTGGCTTGTTATAGTGCTTAGGCTGAAGGAGCCCCTACGGAGTGTGTACACACCCCCAGTGAGCGCATGTACCTACAGAGTGCGAGTGCTGAGAGCGAGCGCCGAGTGATTGGGAGGGCTGAGCGACTGTGAGGACCGAGTGAATTGATACTCTGAGAGTATGCATATGGTTTTATTACTGAGTTGCATTGCATTCGACATGCACACTTGACATACATGCATATAGATGCATTTTCCACACGCTGCACGACATTGCGTCATTCATGATTTCATATACACATTGACATGCAGGAATAGAGATGTAATTTCCTCATTCCATTTGAAAATGAAACATTTACCTGTTGAAAGTTTTTGGAAAAAATTACAGTTTTACAAACATACTCATATTTTGGTGATTTCGGTAAAAAGATTTAGGTTTTTACTGACATACTTAAAAAGCATGCCTATTTTCCGGAATTGTGAACGAGATGAGCACTATGTCTCTGAGTTACTTCTTTTATCACTTTTATTATGTTGTTATGAACTGTTGTTGGCTATTGGTGTTGGACTCCGACCTTTTTTCCAGCTCGTCACTACTTTTAACCTAAGGTTAGGTTTGTTACTTATTGAGTACATGGGGTCGGTTGTACTCATACTATACTTCTGCACCTTGCGTGCAGATGTTGGATGCCGATGCTGTTGTGCACAACAGGAGCTGGATTTGAAGATGTACATGCGTTTTGGTCATAACTGCCTCTTGATCTTAGTAGCTTTAGAAGTTTAATCTGTTCGTGTATATTTCAAATAGATGATGTAATTTATTTCAAGCTAACTTTATAAATTCTAAATCTTAGAAGCTCATGATTTGTACTACTAGTCCTTGGGAAATTATTTGTATAAAAGCGGTGTATTATCATTTTTTTCGTAATAAATCTCATTTAATTGGATAGTTGTTATTTGGCTTACCTGACGGGTTGGGTTAGGTGCCATCACGACTAGGTGAATTTTGGGTCGTGATAAGTTGGTATCAGAGCTCTAGGTTCATAGGTTCTACAAGTCATGAGTAAGTGTCTAGTGGAGTGCGGATCAGTATGATGACGTCCATACCTATCTTTGAGAGGCTACAAGGCATTTAGGATAAACTCCCTATCTTTCTTTCTTATCATGCGACATTGATTCATCTTGAAACATAACATTTTGAATTCTCTCCACACATTCGTGTGCGCATGTGAGCGCTCGGTATCAGATGTGCATCGCCGGCTTGTGATTTCATGGATGAGGCACGAGATGTGATTTCTGTTTGCTGATGATGGGTTAGTCTGGAGGACTTGAGGTTGGGTTATGGCTGTAGCTTGATCACGTGGATTTCGGTTGTGTGAGAACGTGCTTTTGGACTTATATGTATGGTAGTGTCCCTATGAGTGGAATTTGTGACTCGATGAGTGGTTGGATGGCTATATGATGAGTATGATATGACTGCGAGATGTGTTCATATGATTTTAATGTGATGAAAAGTGTTTGCTTGAGATGTAACGAGGTCTATTGGGTGCTAGATTGTTGTCTTGATGTGACGTATAGTCTAGTGTGTTGAAAGATTTTTCATGTGCGAAGGGGCCGCAAATGCGCTTAACCATTCGCAGAAGTGGTCAGTGTTGGGCCTGAGGAATTCCGCAGAAGCGGACCAAGTTCTGCAGAAGCGGTACCGCAGATGCGGCCCAGGGACCGCAGATGCAAAAGTCCTGCTTGGTAGAACCTTTATTTATGTCGGGACTCAATTATTTTGGGTTCATTTATTGCATTCCTTGGGTGATTTTTGGAGCTCTTAGAAAGGGGTTTTCACTGGCTATTTGAGGTAAGTAATTTCTATCTAATGTAAGTTAAATACATAGATTATGGGTAGATTTTAAAATGTAAATTTATGAAAATTCTGGGTTTAGATGAAAAACCTAAGTTTTGATAAAAAATAGAATTTAACCACGAAAATGATTATGGTATTGGGATAAAAATTATATATTTAATTTCATAAGGTTATGGGTAATAATTTTCTTTGAAAATTTTCTTAATTCGGGCACGTGGTCCCGAGGGTGAATTTTAAGAATCTTCCAATTTGGGTGGGAAAATTTTTTTAATAGTTAAACCATTTACTTTTGAGCGTATATTGATTAATTTATACAACATTTGACTAGTTTCGGATTGTTCGGCACCGAGTTAAGGCTTTAGGGTGAATTTGAGGTCGGTAAGCGAGATTTGAGACAAGGTAAGTCTCTTGTCTAACCTTGTAAGAGGGAATTTACCCCATAGGAGATTTAAATTAATATTTTTCTCTAATTGTGGGGGCTACGTACGCACGAGGTAACGAGAGTCCGTGCGTAGCTACTATTTATGCTTATGTCCGGAAAGTTTAGGACCCAAATCATGAACTACTTTTAATGTTTGCACCATACTTGTTAATTAAAGTGCCAAAATTATATTAGAACTTGTTAGAGGGATTGTAAAAGACCGAATTTCACTTGCTTGAATTTTGAGCGGTTACTTGACCGTTAATGGAAATTGTATTACATTGTGTATTAGCCTTGTATTAACGTTTAAGTCAAATGTTTATAAAGTATCCTCTCTTCCTGTGGAGCGGGTCGAACACCTCGACAGTAGAATAGATGCATCTATGGTTCGTGTCGATCGACCCTTGTCAGTGTACACATTATTCTGGATCGGGCCGTACGACCTCGGCATAATCGTGCGTGATAACACTCGAAGTGTAATTGTATATTTGATATCTTTTCCTGGATTGAGAGGCTAAAATTATATAAGACAAAAATTTATTTGGGACTTACCATGCATGAAAGAATTATTTACTTTCTGCTTTTTATTGAGTTATTATTATGTACATAACAAATGCTTATTTAGAATTTTGTATTTCCTTGCTGTTAGCCCATAGTAAGTGTTGATGTCGACCCCTCATCACTACTTCTTCGAGGTTAGACTTGATACTTACTGGGTACATGTTATTTATGTACTCACAATACACTTCTGCACTAACCGTGCAGGATCTGAGGCAGGTGCATCTGGCGGTCACACCGGCGCGCATCCCTAATACCCTGAGGCCTAGTGGTGAGTTGCTTCTTGATTCGTTCTACAACACCTAGAGCCTGTGACACTAGGTCTAGGTTATTTGAGACAATAGTTAGAGTTTTGTATATTCTACTAGTGCTCATACACTTGTGACACCAGGTCTTGGCACACATTCTAGTAGACTTTATGGTTTTGGAATATTTATATATTTATGATTGCACTCAGTTGCTTTCGTTTTATTTATTAAACTTTCTACTTCTTAAATCTCTTAATAAATGGAATTTAATTACTTGGAAACCTGTTAAAAGGAGTAATCACGTAGTTAGTCCATCGTTGGCTTGCCTAGCGGCGACGTTAGGTGCCATCACGACCTATAGGAGAAATTGGGCCGTGACAATTCTCATATATATTTAGCGTTATCATATGTAGTCGACGAACATTTTATATCTGTTACAACCTCCTTTATTTCATAAAGACATAATATAGAGATCTCTTCATTCATATTTTCAGGTACCTGAATCTCTCCCGAGATTTTATGAAGTGTTATGTCATGTGATCCTCTAGATCACTTACCTCCTTATTATGATCATTTTCTTATCTTCTTTATCAAGAAGTTTATTTGAAACTATACACTTTAAACATACCATAGATTTTGTCTTTATTAGACTTATTCTAATAGGAGCATTTGCAGTGAGAATATAGTTACTTTCTTTGGGTCAGCAAATGCATTAGGCATGCTTTGCAATATATTGCAGATGCATTATCTTTTTATGAACTCCAAGTTCATATTATCTTTTTCTAGGATCTGGATGTACCAATGATAATTTATTCCACGTAAGGTTTTCTCAAATTTTTATCATGTCTCCCCCTTCATGTTAGAAAAACTAAATTATTTTCTCAACTTTGGAAACCCACCTTTGTGCGTTATGGTATTAATCAAAATATACACCACACATCAATAATAATAATAATAATAATAATAATAATAATAAGATGAGATTATTTGTCTCCTGACCTTGAACTACTTGTGAGGGGAGAATATAATATACTTTCGTATATAACATATATCAAACTGATAGAGATAACTTTGTTCTCATAAGCCATAGTTTAGCTATTAAGTGGAGGCACTCAATAAATCGTTTAGCTAAACCAATTGTGATATAAACTAACTTATTAAGATGAATTGTCTTGAATAGAAAATCTGAAAGTTATGCTCTAAAATAAATTATTGAGCAAGTTACCTTGCAAACACCATGTTGCAGGTTAATAATAATCGCACATGTAACCATCTCATAGATGTATCTTATGTGGTATACATGGAAGGTGAATGGGTCCATATTCACTTTTGATATTTCCAACATTCATGGGATTCAATCCCAATTTTATTTGGTCTATTAATTAATGAAAACAAGCAACATAAAAGAATTCGTATAGAACTTTCTAATTCTTTAATATTTGCCCATGTGCATTCTCTTTTATTTTTGCACATCATACTTAAATTAATATGGCTAAATAAATTATGCCAACTGAATAAATTATCAATATTGATAAACTTTAGGTTTACACCATGACGTGTACAATTATCAATAAAGTTCAAGTTTATTTTGATATGGATTTTTATATCAATAAACTTCTACTTTATTTTGGCATTCTTTTATTTGTGCAGTACAAACTAGAGAATAAAGAGGGTAGCTTTTCACATACATGCACATTGTAGTAATACAAGATATTAAATCTTTCATTTATTTATTTTCTCAAAATAACGAACCGCTTTCGCGAATACTTTAGAAACTCAATAAGTTTCTATGAGACTTACTCAATAATTGGCTCTTCCAGAGCTCTCAATTGATTTTGTACTACCACATATTTATCAACAACCATATGGTGAATATCTCTTTCAAGGAGAATGTTATACCATTAAGGTCACAGTAAAAAAATATTATAAGCAAAATATGTTGCTTTCATTACTTTTGCCCTGTATTAATCACATTGCCATAATATTTTGGCATAATAACAATAGGTACGTGATTAATGACCATTCATGCCATAATAATAAAATTATTTTCTTATTTCTTCTCAAACCTCCTTCTAGAGGTGAGCGTGGTATATTCACTACCACTAGCACATTCATATTCTTCTAGGAATGAATATGCATTCATAAATCACATGTTATCACATTCACCTCATGAATGGACCATAATCATCTATATGTGCTTTACAAAATCTCATGTCAAATTGATGACAAATATTACTTTCACATAGTGAAGGATTATTTTGAGAATCCTTATTATTATCATTACCACAATGATGGCGATTATAATTTCGTCTATTGCCACGTCCACATCCATTGAAACATTCACGATAATAATTTTATTTTCTTTCACACTTATTACATATTACTATCATATTCTCTTAAGGAAACGAGAATGAAGCAAATTCAATGGGATGGGTTTCCACTTCGTGTGCTCATAATTATACAAGAATTTGATCATGGCAAGACATAGAAATTTTACCACTTTAGGTGGTTATAATTTCTCACAAACTCTATTAGAGTTATAATCAAAAGTTATTGTCTTTTCTTGTATTTAATTTTTTTTTTTTTATAGAATTTCATGAATTTAAAAGACAAAAATAAGGTAAAATACTTGCACTAAATCCAAAATTTATTCCTGTAAGAAGTTCATGGAATAATTGACAATCACTATGCTCAATATTATGTACAAGTTGAGTACCATGCACGTATCCCAAAGCCTCTACTCAATTGGTAAGAGTCTTGTGCTGATAAGTAGAGAGAGAAGAAATTCTTATTGATTTGGGATGTATTATAATGGAATAGAACCCATCTATTTATAGGCAAAAAGTGACTTAGCCACAAAGTAACAAATCCTAAAATCTCTCTAAAATATAGACATTCACCTTAAATACAAATCTATTTATAACACTAATGTTGTATTTGGTTGATTTCTTACCATGAAAAATATAAGGGGCTAGAGTCTATGTAATTTGTGGGCTTTTTTCTAGTCCTTTGGATTAGTTAAATATGCACACAACAATAAATGTTTGAAGCCAATTAATAAAGAATGTATTCAGAAATCACAACATTAGTTTCCCATTTCCTTTTAAATATTTTACCGAAACTTTTAATAGTGTTTACCCTCAAAATTGGATAATAATTGAATTTATACGTGGTTTTAAAGAATGTGATATAATTTGATACAAAGTGAGAAATCGGATTTAATATGGGAAAATAAATAGAAAAACAAATGCAAACCACGTAGGTTGAACAACATAAGCCTTGCAAAGTTAACTTCCTTCGAATTTAAGAGTGATATTATTGGGACCAAAATAGTATTCAGGCCAAAACACTATGAACAAAGATGGAAAAGATAGTATGTTGTTATTTTCTGTATGTTAAAATATGCCTAATGAATTACTCAATTCCCTTTATATATCCAGGGAAATGAAGCCTTTAAGATATTATTTTATAAGAAATTATGCAAACTGTTGGCTCCCTTTTTAACTTAATTCCGTGATTTTTTCCATAATGATTGGTTAATGGCGAGAATCATGGATCCTTGTAGGATGAGTTGGCAAAGAATTTCTTCGAGGCAATAAGAAATAGGGTCGGTCGTTCCCTCGATAAATTCGAGGGAAATTCTGATGATCTTGTTCGAACTTCGATCCTCGATATCGAGCTCGGTTACATCTGTAACTTTGATCTCTTACGTATGTGTCGAGTCTTGACCTATTTCTCCAGATGCTCGATCAATCAATGAGCTCGGTGCTACCCGCATACAGATAGTCCCCTCATTTTTTGGAGAGTAAGCGATGGAAAACGATATGAACCCTCGGTCCTCACTTCGATATATCACGATGATGGGTACATGATGTAGGTGATAAGAATAGTGTAAATGTCCCGTCAGTATGGTCTTCGAGTATTAAATGTGTGTCATTTGACGGTAGGCTACCTCGGAACATGATCCGCCACTTGAGGACCGTATAAATACCCTTTAATCAGTTTGTTAGAATTTTTACGCTTAAATCCTTCTTGTGTTCTAAGAAAACTTCACCTTCTTTATCTTCTGGTTTTCTCATTGTTAACCTCAAAGCTTCCCCTTATCAACAATCTCTTTCCTTCATTTTTTATAAAAATGGCAATGACTTCAAAGTTTGTTCCTAAAAAAGATACACCTTCTTCTTCAAAGCTTTCTGAAAATGTTTCTCACGCTGCTACTGATGAACCTCCTATGAGATCATATATCCCTACTTGGTTCCCTACTATGGCTGACTTCAATGTTGAGAATACTTCCATGGTACCGGGTCGATGTGAACCGGTCTCTAGGTACACATGTACGATTACGGATAGCATCCTCGATAAAGTTAAAGAGGACTGCAACTGGGAGGGAAAACTCATAGTGGTTCCTACCCCTGAAGAATCAATTACCACCTACATGGAGGGTTTTTTAATTGTTTACACTTTCTTTTTCATGTCGGGTCCTCTAGACACGGTTATCATAGCCTTTTGCAAAAGGTAAGAATTGACGCTCGGGCAGATACATGCTTTTATCTTGGAGGATCGTTATTCTGCTTCATTTTTTTGTGAGGAAGGTCGTGGGATGTCCATTCACCATCGACCATCACATGCGCCTGTACAGCTCTCGACTTTACCGAGGAGGGTTAATTAAGCTTGCACGCAAAGCAACCAAGACCTTATTCTGGAGTATTGACGAGAATCGAGATCGGTGCTGGGTCGGTCGATTTGTTCGAGTGGGGACCTCAGACTTAATCCCGGCTGCGTACATGCCATTTTCTGAGAAATGGAATATGAAACATAAGTTTAGCTTTACCTTCGGTATTCCTTTTATTTCTTTTCATTCAGTTGATTTCTCATCGATGTTATGTGATACAGTTGTCTCCCAAATGCCGAACCTCATTCCTGAACTTAAAGAGTGGGTTGAGGGCATCGCGACATAGAGACCTTACTCCGAGTGTTTATGGTGTGAGAAGGGTCGATGGGAGGCGCGTAATCATGGTAAGAGTATTTCCCTAATAATATATCTGATCTCATGTTTTCATCATCGGTCTCTGATCCATTATATTTTCATTTTGCAGGTTTGCCAAATGACGTCAAGATGAGGCCTCCATCAGCTGATGATGATATACACACTAATCCCCCTGCTTCAAAACAGGTCAAAGAGAATAAGAAAAGAAAAGCCTCGAGTCCCTCGGAGCTTGAATAGAAAAAGCCGAGGAAGCGGCCGGCGTATAAACCTAAGAAAGTTGGATCCCGAGAACTCTCATCGGACTCACTCCATGAGTTGAGGGATGAGTCCGAGGAAGAATAAAATTCTGAGTTGGTGGCCCGCGTGAGAAGCGGCTCCAAAATGCCTCGAGCCATGGAGGCCATAGAAGAAATAGTGGTTGAAGTCTCCGAGAGGGTCGAGACCGATTTGGCCCGAGCCGATGAGGTCGAAAAGAAAAATATGACCGGTACATCTTGGTTAGAAGATAATGTACCCCAAGAGGCGCTTGGGGTGCTTGACCTTTCTGGGTGGCCTTCGTTTACAAATTCTATGATAAACGTGGCTCAGGCGTTGAAGGTAACCTCAGCGAAGGGGCCCAATAAGTAGCCGATTCTTTCCATAATTGTTTTGATGGCCTGGACTCTACTACTTCGGAGGATGTTATCGGTTTGGACGACTTACCGGTACCAAGGAAGATACCATCCCGGGGAGCTGGTGGGTCTTCTTCGAGCCCGAAATTAGTGAACCGGTTCCCTGCTCCGAGTGTTGATCTTACTCGGAAACGTATAGTTTTTATTTCTGTTTCGGAGGACGCCCGGGTTCTTTCTGCCCCAGTGGAAATTGCTAGTTACCTTCGGTGTTTGGTGACCGAAGAGGATCAAATTAAAATGAACGAGGTAGAGGCGCCATGCTTTATCAACGAAGCTCAACAGGTGTTGAATAATTTTGCATATCCCTTCACTATATATTTAGATTCAATAGTGAATAATCCTAACATCTCCCTTTGTGTTTACAGGCCCTGGTCCTTAAACATGAGGCCTTTCTCGGATATCGGGAGGAGTCCAAGAGTCATAAGGACGAGACTCGAGAGCTTGCCGAGAAGAAGGATACTTACAAGCTCCTTAGTGAGAAGCTTTAGGCCGAGTTAGAAGCGGATCGAAAAAAGCATGCCGGTTTGGTCAAGCAGGTAATACGAATATTCAATCTTAGTGATGACGATTCAGACTCTTTGGCTAACTACCCGAAACTATTGGCTCAAAAGAGACTTGACTAGATCGAGTAGCTTCAGGTAGAGATGGACACAGAGAAGGCCAAGGCCGAAGAATCGAAGAAAAATATGGATCGTCTGTCCTAGGAAAAAGAAACTGACCGGACACAGTTGGCTTCTACTGAGGTTTAGCTTCGGGCTGCAGAGGAGAAGTACTTGGTGCAGGCCAAAATGATCGAAAAACTCCAATCTCAATTGCGCTTAGTTGTTTCTGTCCAAGAGAATCTTGCCAAGGAGCTCGAGGCTGGCAAGTCAGAAGTTATTACAGCCCGGAACGAAGCTTATAAAAGGGTGGCCCAGCTTAAAGTTGATGCTGAAGCTATGCAGGAACATGCAAAAACTATGGTGAAGCATGTGTGCTGGGAATCCCGAAGGGAGACCCTCGAGGAAGTTTATGCCCAGAATTTTGACATATTGAACGCCAAAACATGCGAAGCCAATGCTCGGAGGCTAGATTTTCTCGAGGAGGATTCTGAGGCATCCGAAGAGTCGGGTGAGTCCAGTGGTGAAGAAGATCCCGAAGGTGATGACGCATCCCCTAGTGAAGATTAGGCCATTCAATTGTTTTTTTGTATTGTCATTTTTATCGAAGCAGTATGGCCTTTGTATATATAAGTCTTTTCCTTTTCGTAGCTTTCGAATTTCTCCTTTGCTTTACTTGTATTCGCAAAAATTGAGATGCCTTAGTATGAAATGATAAGGTTGTGTTCGAAGATTCGAACCTTGCTGTGATGACCCAAAAGGTCATCTTATGTTTTAGAACATGATTCTACGCTCTTAAGCTTTAAAAATCTCATTTTTATCCCTCTCAATTTGCGTGAACAGTCCGAGTGTGTTTTCGGAAAACGTTTATGTCAAAAATTGATGAAAATAAGAAGTTTTGCCTTAAAAGTTGATTTTAGTTGAATTTGGTCAACGTTTTTGGTAAACGGGCTCAGATCTGTATTTTGACGATCTCGGTGGGTCCGTATCGAAATATGGGACCTGGGCGTATGCCTGAAATCGAATTCGGAGATCCCTAGCTCGAGTTATGAATTTTTGATGAAAATTAATAGTCAAAAATTTAATCGTTTTTAAGAATAGGTTGATGTTTGGCCTTGTTGATATCGGGTCTGTATTTTTGTTCCGGAGCCCGATATAGGTCCAATATAATATTTATGACTTATTTGTGAAATTTGGTTAGAAACGGAGTTGGTTTGACGTGATTAAGACGTCCGGTTGTGAAAATAAAATTTTTAAAGCTTTCTTGAAAATTTCATTTAATTTGGTGCTAAATTCATAGTTCTAGGTGTTATTTTGGCGATTTGATCGCTCAAGCAAGTTCGTATGATGTTGTTAGACTCGTGTGCATGTTTGGTTTGGAGCCTCGAGGGCTCAGGTGAGTTTCAGATAGGCTACAAGATGTTTTAGACTCGGAAAATCTGGTATTTTTGCTGCAGCAGCTATTCTGGTATGTTCTTCTTCGCGTTCACGAAGGTGCTCTCGCGAACGCAAAGGGTAAGCTGGTCAAGGTGAGTTTTTACTCTTCTCGAATGTGAAGGCGTGGTCGTGAATGCCAAACGATGGGGGCTTTACCTTTCGCGAACGCGACCGGCTCATCGCGAACGCATAGTGTTAGGGACCAGGGGGAGGGGTCAGTCTTTCCATCATCATGAACGCGAGCAAGGTATCGCAAACGCGAAGGCCAGGGGGGAGTAACCTTCGCGAATGCGTAAGCTTGGCAACTCTTCTCTTCGCGAACGCGACAGTGTCTTCACGAATGCGATGAACACTGTCGCCCAATGCATAAACAGTCCCAAAAACGGGACTTAAGCCATATCTTCAACTTCTCAAAAACCAAACGGGCTAGAGGAGATTTTCAAGAGATATTTTCTTCCCCAAAGTGTTGGTAAGTGATTCTAAACCATTTTCTTTCAACTACCATTACATTTCATGAATGTTCATCTTAGCTAATTTGTTGTTAATTACTGAATGGAATAAGGATTGTTTTAATGATTCTCTAACGTTGGCTTTCCTAGCAAGTGAAATGTTAGGTGCCATCACAGTCCCGACGGTGGAAATTTGGGGCCGTGACAAGTTGGTATCAGAGCACTAGGTTGCCTAGGTCTCACGATTCATGGGCAAGCTTGGTAGAGTCTGGAGGATCGGTACGGAGATGTCCGTGCTTATTTCCAGAGGCTATGAAGTTTAGGAACAAATTTCACTTCTATTCTTCTATGTCGTGCGATTTTGTTTCTCAGTACTGATTGAACTCTTCTACTCTTATTCTCTCGTAGATGGCGTGAACACGTACCGCTTCCTCAGCTAAGCAGCTGCCAGAGCCTCCAGTGGAAGCTCCTACATGGGGCATAGGTCGAGGCTGAGGCCGTGCCAGAGCCCGAGCAGCAACCCTAGTAGTGGAGCCTAAGATAGAGCTTGACAAAGAGGTTCCAGCTCAGACTGTTCCTATCGGATCAGCTCAGGTTCCAGATGCATTGCCACCCCAGTACTTCAGGACGCTTTGGTCCTTTTCGTGGGCCTTACAGAGAGTGTAGCAGTCTCTCAGGCAGGAGGAGGAGCCCAGACTCCCACTACTCCCACTCCGGAGAAGATACCTCCCCAATATCAGGCTCCAGTAGCTCAGCCAGTTGGAGTTGTTCAGCCAGTTGTAACAGCACAGGTCGGAGATGGGCCAACTATGTCTTTTGAGGCTTTGTGTAGATTGGACAGGTTTACCAAGCTCTTGCTAGTTCACTTCACTGATGCTACTTCAGAGGATCCCCAGGAGTATCTTGACAACTGTCATGAGGTTCTACGGAACATGGGTATAGTGGAGACCATTAGGGTCGATTTTGCTGCATTTCAGATGACTGGTTCCGCCAAGAAATGGTGGAGAGATTATTTGTTGACCATACTAGCTGGTTCGCCTACTCTTACTTGGGACAAGTTCTCTCAGCTCTTCCTATAGAATTTTATGCCCATCACATTGAGAGAGGAGCGTCGCCATCAGTTCGAGCGTCTCCAACAGGGTAGTATGACTGTTACTCAGTATAAGATATGTTTTGTGGATTTGGCCCATCATGATATTCTTCTGCTTCCCACCGAGAGATAGATAGTGTGAGGAGGTTTATCGATGGACTTGCCCAGTTGATCAGATTGCAGATGGCTAAGGAGACTAGGAGTGAGATTTCTTTTCAGGTGGCTTCCAATGTCACCAGACGAGTCGAGATGGTTCTTGCTCAGGAAGGTCAGGGGTCTGAGAAGAGACCTCGTCATTCCGGTGAGTTCAGCGGTGCCTCATCTAGAGGCAGGGGTACTTTTGGTAGAGGCCATCCTCCCATGGAATTTCATTCAACACTCCAGGCATCCCACGGTACCTCAGGTGGTCATGGTCCTCACATGCCCTATTCCAACCAGCTAACCAACAATACACCACCAGCTCATATTAGTGAACCTACTATTATACTTGTGGTGATCCGAGGTGCAATGCTAAATTTTGCCCTCGGGCAACGGGAAGCTCACAATATTAGAGTTTTTGTGCCATGGTTTCGGCACCATTTGCTGCACCACCTGCTCAGCCAGCCATAGGCAGGGGTCAGGTAGCCAGAGGTAGAGGCCAAACTGTTAGAGGTGGAGGTCAGGCCGTTAGAGGGGGAGACCAGCCAGCTAGAGGCCATCCCAGGGATGTAGTTCAGAGTGGGGGGCCTAGCCTCGGTGTTATACTTTCCCAGCCTGGCCTAAGGGTGAGTCATCTGACGCTGTTATCACAGGTACTGTTACAGTTTGAAGTAGAGATGCTTCAATTCTATTTGATCTTGGGTCTACTTACTGCTATGTGTCATCCTATTTTGCTTCATATTTGGTTATGCCCCATGATTCTTTCAGTGCTCCTGTGTATGTGTCCACACTAGTGGGAGATGCTATTATTGTAGATTGTGTTTATCGTTCGTGTGTGGTCACCATTGGGAGTCTTGAGACTCGTGTAGATCTTTGACTTCTCAATATGGTTGATTTTGATGTCATACTGGGTATGGATTGGCTGTCACCCTATCATGCTATATTAGTTTGTCACGCCAAGACGGTGACCTTAGCCTTGCAGGGGTTGCCTCGATTAGAGTGGAGAGGAACTCTTGGCCATTCTACCAGTGGGGTTATCTCTTATGTGAAGGATCGACATATGGTCGAGAAGGGGTGTCTAGCTTATTTGGCTTATGTCCGCAATTCTAGTGTGGAGATTCCTTCCATAGATTCAGTGCCAGTTGTTCGTGAGTTTCAAGAGGTGTTTCCTGCAGACCTGCCGGGGATGCCACCCGACAAGGATATTGATTTTTGTATTTATTTGGCCCGGGCACTCAACTCATTCCCATTCCGCCATACTGCATGGCCTCGCTAGAGTTGAAAGAATTGAAGGAACAGTTGCAAGATTTGCTTGATAAGGGCTTCATCTATAGCATCCCCGTTGACCAGATTTACCCAGAAGGGTGCCCCGTTCAGATGGTCAGACGAGTGTGAGGCGAGCTTCCAGAAGCTCAAGAGAGCTTTGACTACGGCACCGATATTAGTGTTACCCTGAGGCTCAGGATCTTATGCAGTATATTGTGACGCATCTCGTATTGGTCTGGGTATGGTATTGATGTAGGGTGGCAAGGTTATTGCAATTGCTTCGCGGCAGCTGAAGGTTCATAAGAAGAATTACCATGTTCATGATCTAGAGCTGGCAGCCATTGTTCATGCGTTGAAGATTTGGAGGCACTATCTTTACTGCGTGCCATGTGTTTTATTCACGGATCATCAGAGCTTGTAGTATTTGTTCAAGCGGAAGGAGCTCAATTTGAGGCAGAGGAGGTGGTTGGAGCTATTGAAAGACTATGATATCACCATATTGTATCATCTCGGGAAGGCCAATGTGGTGGCCGACGCTTTAAGTAGAAAGTCAGCTAGTATGCGTAGCCTTGCTTATATTCCAGTTGGTGAGAGACCGCTTGCATTGGATGTTCAGTCCCTGTCCAACCAGTTCATGAGGTTGGATGTTTCTGAGCCCAGCCGTGTTCTAGCTTGTACAGTTGCTCGGTCTTCTTTGTTTGAGCGCATCATAGATCGGCAGGACGACGATCCTCATTTACTTGTCCTTAGAGACACAATGTGGCATAGTGGTGCCAAAAAGGTTACTGTTGGAGATGATGGAGTTTTGAGGATGCATGATGGTATTTGTGTGACTAATGTGGATGGAATTCGTGAGTTGATTCTTGAGGAGGCCCACAGTTCCCGATATTCTGTTGATCCGGGCGCCGCCAAGATGTATCAGGACTTGCGGTAATAATATTGGTGGAGGCGAATGAAGAAAGACATAGTTGTGTATGTAGCTCGGTGTCTAAATTGCCAGCAGGTGCAGTATGAGCATCAGAGAAATGGTGGTTTACTTCAGAGGTTGGAGATCCCTGAGTGAAAATGGGAGCATATCACTACGAACTTCGTTGTTGGATTCCCATGGACTCAGAGGAGGTTTGATGCCGTCTGTGTCATTATGGACAGGTTGACTAAGTCAGTGCACTTCATTCTTGTGGAATTTACCTATTCCTCGGAGCGGTTGGCAGATATTTACATTCGTGAGATCGTCCGTCTTCACGGTGTGCCCGTGTCTATCATTTTTGATCGAGGTACGCAGTTCAGCTCGCACTTCTGGACGGCAGTACAGTGTGAGTTGGGCGCGGGTTGAGTTGAGCACAGTGTTTCATCCTCAGACGGACGGACAGTCCGAGCGCACTATTCAGATCTTGGAGGATATGCTCCGTGCATGTGTCATAGACTTCGGAGGATCGTGGGATCAGTTCTTTCCCCTTGCAGAGTTCGCCTACAACAACAGCTAACAGTTGAGCATTTAGATGGATCCCTATGAGGCATTATGTGGTAGGCGGTGTCGGTCGCCAGTTGGGTGGTTCGAGTCGGGGGAGGCTCGGTTGTTGGGAACAGACTTAGTACAGGATGCCTTGGATAAGGTCAATATTATTCAGGATCGACTTCGCACAGCTCAGTCCAGGCAGAAGAGTTATGCCGACCGCATAGTTCGTGATGTTTCATTCATGGTCAGGAAGAGAGTGTTTCTTCGGGTATCACCGATGAAAGGTATAATGAGGTTCGGAAAGAAGGGCAAGTTGAGCCCTAAGTATATCAGACTTTTTGAGATTCTGGAGAGGGTGGGAGAGGTGGCTTACAAGTTTGCATTACCATCGAGGTTATCATCAGTTCATCTGGTATTCTATGTGTCCATGCTTCTAATGTATCACGGCGATCCATCCCATGTGTTTGATTTAAGCTCGTTCTAGTTGGACAGGGATTTGACTTACGAGGAGGAGCCAGTGGCTATTCTAGCCCGACAAGTTCGCTAGTTGAGATCAAAGAGTTACCCTTCAGTTCAAATGCACTTAAGAGGCCAGCCTGTTGAGGCAGCTACTTGGGAGTCCGAGTCCGATATGCAGAGTAGATATCCCCACCTTTTTACCAACTTAGGTACTTTTCTATGTCCGTTCGAGGATGAACGGTTGTTTTAGAGGTGGAGAATGTGATGACCCAAAAGGTCATCTTACGTTTTAGAACTCAATTATGTACTCTTAAGCCTTAAAAATATCATTTTTACCCTTCTCGATTTGCGTGCGCAGTTTGGGCATGTTTCCGGAAACCTTTTATGTCAAAAATTGATGAAAAAAAGAAGTTTTGCCTTAAAAGTTGATTTTAGATGAATTCGGTCAATATTTTTTGTAAACGGGTCTGGATCCATATTTTGACGGTCCCGGTGGGTCCGTATCGAAATATGAGACCAGGGCGTATGTCCGGAATCAAATTCGGAGGTCCCTAGCTCGAGTTATGAATTTTTGATAAAAATTAATAGTCTCAAATTTAATCATTTTTACGAATTGGTTGATGTTTGCCCTTGTTTATACCGGGTCCGTATTTTGGTTTCGGAGCCCGGTATAGGTCCAATATAATATTTATGACTTATATGTGAAATTTGGTGAGAAACGGAGTTGTTTTGACGTGATTCGGACGTCCGGTTGTGAAAATAGGAATTTTAAAGCTTTCTTGAAAATTTCATTTGATTTGGTGCTAAATTCGTATTTTAGGTGTTATTTTGGCGATTTGATCGTGCGATCAAGTTCGTATGATGTTGTTAGACTCGTGTGCATGTTTGGTTTGGAGCCCCGAGGGCTCGGGTGAGTTTCGGATAGGCTACGGGATGTTTTGGACATGGAAAATCTGGTATTTTTGCTGCAGCAGCTGTTGTGGTATGTTCTTCTTCGCGTTCGCGAAGGTGCTCTCGCGAACGCGAAGGGTAAGCTGGTCAGGGTGAGTTTTTACTCTTCCCGAATGCGAAGGCTTAGTCGCGAACGCCAAGCGATGGGGTTTTTTCCCTTCGCGAACGTGAAGTCCAGGGGGAGTTGCCTTCGCGAACGCGAAGGGGGACTCACGAACACGAAGGGAGACTCGCGAACGCGTAAGCTTGGCAAGTCTGCTCTTCGCGATCGAGATAGTGTCCTCACGAACGCAATGAACACTGTCACCCAATGCATAAACAGTCCCAAAAACGGGACTTAAGCCATTTCTTCAACTTCTCAAAAACCAAACGGGCTAGAGGCGATTTTCAAGAGATATTTTCTTCCCCAAAGTGTTGGTAAGTGATTCTAAACCATTTTCTTTCAACTACCCATTACATTTCATGATTTTTCAACCTAAAATCTAGAGTTTTCATGGTAGAATTGGGGGGTTTTTGGGTAGAAACTAGGGATTTCGAAATTTGGGGATTTAGACCTCAAATTGAGGTCGAATTCCAAAACCAATTATATATCCGGGCTAGGGGATAGGTATATGGATTTTGGTCCGAACCTCGGGTTTTGGCCAAGTGGACCCGGGGTCGATTTTTGACTTTTATGAGGAAAATTTTGGAAATCTAAATTTATGCAATGTAATTGATTCCTTTAGCAATATTTGATATTATTGAGTCGTTTTTGAATAGATACGAGTGGTTTGGAGGTGGATTCTAGAGGAAAAGCTGTAATTGACTATTAAGTGGCCTTCCGAGCGAGGTAAGTGTCGTGGTTAACCCTGACTTGAGGGAATTAGGAACCTCAGACTATTTGCTATGTGAAATTCATGTGAACGACGTATATGTGAGGTGACGAGTACTTATGCACCGCCAATTCACCTATTTTCCTTGATTTCTCCCGTATTCCTCAAATTATCTCTTTCCCATGCCTAATTTCTACGTGTTTAGACTAGTGTTGTTAAATTGATCGTTCTTATCATGTATACGGATCTTCTGGTGATAATTGAGTATTTATTTCAAAGTTGAGATTGATATTGTGGAACCAAATGTGGAAGTAATACTTGTACCTCTTATTATACCTCCCTGTTATTAATTATTCAATGCATTATGGTAAGGGAGAGTATTAATGCACGAAGGGTGATGTCGTGCCATATTGTGAGTGTTAATGCACGAAGGGTGATGTCGTACCATATTGTGAGTGTTAATGCACGAAGGGTGATGCCGTGCCATATTGTGAGTGTTAATGTACGAAGGGTGATGTCGTGCCATTTTGTGAGTGTTAATGCATGAAGGGTGATGTTGTGCCATGATATGATAGTTAATGCACGAAGGGTGATGCCGTGTCATTTCTATAGATTTTATGGTGAGGTTGAAAGTAAAAGCATAAAGGGTGATGTCGTGCATTTTTTTCCTTTACTGTATTCACTGTTCCAGTTGATTCATAGTATATTGACTATTCCAGTTATCATTTTGTAGTAGTTCTTTATTCCCCTCAGCATGCTTCCCCTTCCCGATATTACATATCTAGCTTTCATTACTGTTATTTGTGTATACACTATTTAATTTTACAGGTTGATTTGTAGGTGTCTCGTCTTAGCCTCATCTTTACTTCATCGAGGTTAGGCTCGACACTTACCAATACATGGGATCGGTTGTACTGATACTGTACTCTGCACTTTCTGTGCAGATTTTGGTACCGGCTCGGGTTGATCAAGATTTTAGCTGTTGGACCCGCTATCCGGAGACTCAAGGTAGATCTGTCGGCGTTCACAGACCTTGAAGTCCCCGTATATCTTTTCAGTTTTACTGTTTCTTTCATCGAAAAAGTTGTATTTCTTTCAGACTTTTACTTGTAGTGAATTCTAGAATGCTCGTGAATTGTGACTCCAGATCCGGGTGGTAGTAGTTAATACAATTTTGATATTATTCCGCACTCACTATATTTCATCTTAGCTAATTTTCTGTTAATTTCTGAATGGAATAAGGATTGGTTTAATGATTCTCTAGCGTTGGCTTGCCTAGCAAGTGAACTGTTAGGCGCCATCACGGTCCCGATGGTGGAAATACCGGGTCGTGACAGTTGCCTTTAACGAACTTTTCCGTTGCTTTATTATTTGTTTTTGCAAAGGCCGAGATGCCTTAGTATGAGATTCCTTAACATGAGATAATTATGCTATGTTTGAAGGTTTGAACAAACCTTACCTTTATCTCCTTTCTAGGTTAAGGCTTTGTAGGGGTTCGGTGTAACCGGTAATATTTCCCCGAAATATCTTAGGTTTATAGCTTTGCCGACGGCAGACTTTTGAACCGGTAATAAGAGTTTTTTAAAGGCCTTGTATTTGTTACGAGCTTCGGATGTCTCCGAGTCGTGTTAATATGGTGGTACCTTTTCAGTTCGGGCGTTACCCAATGGGCTTGTCATCCCGAGTTACCTAGGCATGCCTAGGATAACCGTTCCCGAGAAGGGGTGGCCATGGCCTTTGAAATTCTGTTGTTTCCTAATAGGTCTTTTGCCCTTGTAATTTGATAATTTGGAACATTCGAGATTGTTTTTTGATCGGCAGACCCTGAGTGAATATTTGAACTCGTATTTAAGATTACCTTTAGGCTCAATTCCTAGTCCCCGAGTGAATGTTCTAACTCAGATTAATATTGCCCTTAAGCTCAACATCGATCGACAGTCCCCGAGTGAATGTTTGAACTCAGATTTAGATTTTCCTTAGGCTCGACATCGATCGACAGTCCCCGAGTGAATGTTCGAACTTGGATTTAAGATTTCCCTTAAGCTTGACATCTTTAAGTGTCGGGAATTACTTGAGAAATGCAAAAAACGTTTTTGAGGACGATACGTTTATATGCAATGAAGGCTCTTTTATTCTTGCGCATAATAATCGTGCATGTATAGGCCGTTCAAAAATAATTTGTTTTTGTACTGTCTTTTTTATCGAGGTAGTATGGCCTTTCTATATAATATGTAACGGGGTTATTCAGCCTTTGTAAAGAAAATTTTGATATATATATATATATATATATATATATATATATATATATATATATATATATATATATATACGGCTTTTCCATTTCGTAGCTTTCGAATTTCTCCTTTGCTATACTTGTATTCACAAAAGTCGAGATGCCTTAGTATGAAATGATAAGGTTGTGTTCGAAGGTTTGAACCTTTCCTTTAACGAGCTTTTCCTTTACTTTATTATTTGTTTTTGCAAAGGTCGAGATGCCTTAGCATGAGATAATTAGGCTGTGTTCGAAGGTTCGAACAAACCTTACCTTTATCGCCTTTCTGGGTTAAGGATTTGTAGGGGTTCGGTGTTACTGATAAGTTTTCCCCGAAATATCTTAGGTTTATAGCTTTGCAGATGGCAGTCTTTATAACCGGTTATAAGAGTTTATTAAAGGCCTTGTATTTGTTATGAGCTTCGGATGTCTCTGAGTCGTGTTAATATAGCCGTAGCCTTTTTAGTTCAAGCGTTGCCCAATAGGCTTGTCATCGCAAGTTATCTGGGCATGTCTAGGATAACTAATCCCGAGAAGGGGTGGTCGTGGTCTTTGAAATTCGGGCATTGCCTAATAGGTCTTTTGCCCTTGTAATCTGATAGTTTGGAACTTCCGAGATTGTTTTTTGATCGGCAGTCCCGGAGTAAATATTCGAACTCGGATTTAAGATTACCTTTAGGCTTGATGCCTAGTCCCCGAGTGAATGTTCGAACTCAGATTAAGATTTCCCTTAAGCTCAACATCGATGGACAATCCCCAAGTGAATTTTTGAACTCAGATTTATATTTCCCTTAGGCTCGACATCGATCGAAAGTCGCTGAGTGAATGTTCGAACTTGGATTTAAGATTGCCCTTAGGCTTGACATCTTTAAGTGTAGGGAATTTCTTGAGAAATGCAAAAATGTTTTTGAGGACGATATGTTTATATGCAACGAAGGCTCTTTAATTCTTGCGCATAATAGTCGCGCATGTATACATGTTCAGTGTCAGGGCTCGATTGACTTGAGCAGGCATGGTTCATTTAACCGTTTAGCCCTTACAATAAATCCTATTGATCGAGGCCCGTTAATCACGAAGTCAAAATGCCTTGTTAATTTCTATATTCGAGGATCTCCCCCCCCCCCAAATGTTTGAGGTTGACTAAAGTGAGGCCTCGAATGCTGTTGTGATTATTGAAACCGGTTTGTATCCGGCCTTCGATTCTAAGTTAGCACGATTTACTTTCCTTATTAAAAACCTTGCGAGAAAATCTATTTGGGACAAAAACGGCCCAAGGTAAAAAAAGTACAACAGATGCTTTTAGACCTAGGATCTCGTATCATCGTTTGTAAGTTGCATGCAAGTGTCAGTTTAAAACGTTAATAAAAGAAAGAATTGGGGTCATACCTTAGAAATAATATCACTTTAAGTGAGTTATATTCCAGTTGTTCGGTAATTGCTCATCGTTCATTGTTTCGAGCTTGTAGGATCCCTTTACGGTGATCTTGATAATTTGGTATGGTCCTTCCCAGTTCAGGCCCAATTTCACTTCGTTCGGGTTTCGGGTGCTCAGCGTGACTTTTCTTAGTACCAAGTCCTCGATGTTGAAATATCAAAGGTTAGCCCTTCGATTGTAATACCTCTCGATCTGTTACTTCTGGGCAGCCAATCGAACAAGGGCGGCTTCACACCTTTCATCCAATAGCTCCATGCTCATATTCATGGCATCGTCATTCGATTCCTTTGTTGCATATCGAAATCTGATACTTGGCTCCCCGAGTTCGACCAGTATTAGGGCTTTAGCACCATAAACCAATGAGAACGAATTAGCCACGGTACTGGACTTAGCAGTCTTGCGGTATGCCCAAAGGACTTCGGGCATGATCTACTTCCATTTCCCTTTGGTGTCGGTTAACCTTTTCTGTCAGTTTTGGATTATGGTTTTGTTGATCGATTCGGGTTGTCCGTTCCCACTAGGGTGATAAGGTATCGATAACATCCTTTTGATATTATGTTCTTCGAGAAACATGGTCACTTTGCTGCCAATAAACTGTTTCGCATTGTCACACACAATTTTGGATGGCATCTCGAACCTACATATGATGTGGTCCCAAATGAAGTCGATGACTTCCTTTTCCCTAACCTTTTCGTATGCCTGCGCTTTAACCCACTTATAAAAATAGTCAGTCATAAATTAAATAAATTGAGCCTTACCCGGTGCCCATGAAAGAGGGACGATGATGTCCATTCCCCACTTCATGAATGGCCATAGAGACAAAATTGAATGCAGTAGCTCCCCCGGTTGATGGATCATCATAGCATATCTTTGACACCTATCACACTTTCGGACGAATTCCTTAGCATCTTTTTCCATATCGATCTAGTAATATCCAATCCTGAGTATTTTGCGAACTAATGATTCGGCGCCCGAATGATTTCCACAGGTACCCTCGTGGATTTCCCTCAGAATGTACTCAGTATTACCCGTCCCTAGACATATTGCATGTGGTCCATCGAATGATCTTCTGAACAGGGTTCCATATTTGGATAGGCTAAATCAGGCTGCTTTTGTATGCAGGGCCCTTGATTCTTTAGGGTCCGAGGGCAGCTTTCCAACCCTGAGATATTCCACGTACTGGTTCCTCCAGTACTAAGTTAGTCTTGTCGAGTTGATTTTGGCGTGGTCTTCTTCCACCACCGATCTCATGAATTGTACGACCTCTCCTGTTTTAAACTCGTCATCTTCGATCAACGATCCCAAGTTAGCGAGGGCACCGACTTCACTGTTTTGATCTGGAGGTACATGTTGCAAAGTCCATTCTTTGAACCGGTGTAATGTCACCTGTAACTTGTCCAAGTATCTCTGCATTCGTTCTTCTCTGACCTCGAATGTTCCATTAACTTGGTTTACCACAAGGAGGGAGTCGCACTTGGATTCGATCACCTCTGCCCCCAAACGTTTGGCTAATTCAAGGCCTGCAATCATGGCTTAATATTCGACATCGTTGTTAGTCAATTTTACAATTTTAATAGATTGTCTAACAATATTACCCGTTGGTGGATTTAACATGATACCGAGTCCGGACCCTTTCGCGTTCGAGGCCCCGTCTGTAAAGAGGGTCCAAATACCCGAAGAAGTTCCTGACTTTACCAACAACTCTTTTTCGACCTCGGGTATTAGGGCCAGCGTGAAGTCTACCACCAAGTCCGCCAAAACTTGGGATTTAATGGTGGTTCTAAGTCGGTACTCAATATCGTACCCACTTATTTCCATGGCCCATTTGGCCAATCGGCGTGAGATTTTGCGCATATGCATGACATTCCTTCATGGGTAAGTAGTTACGACACAAATGGGGTGACATTGAAAGTATGGTTTTTATCTTCCTACATACACTTAGCAAAGCGAACGTCCGTTTTTCTAGGTGAGGATACCTGGTTTCAGCCTCACCTAAGGTCCTGCTAATCTAATAAATTGGAAATTGCGTACCTTGATCTTCCCTAACTTAGACTCCACTTACCGCTACCTCCGAGACTGCTAAGTACAAATACAGTTGTCCATCTGTCTTTGGTGTGTGAAGCAGCGGTAGGCTCGATAAGTATCTTTTGAGATCCTCCAGAGCTCGTTGACATTCTGGGGTCCATAAAAAGTTATTCTTCTTTTTTAGTATTGCGAAAATCGGTGGCTCTTGTTGGACGACCTCGAAATAAATTGCCCTAGAGAGGCTATGCGCCCGGTTAGCCTTTGTACGACCTTTACATTGTGTAAGACCGTGATATCCTCTATGGATTTGATCTTATCGGGGTTGATATCGATTCCTCAGTTGGATACCATAAACCAGAGGAATTTACCTGATCCAACTCTGAACACACAGTTTTCGAGGTTCAGCTTCATATTGTACTACTTCAATATGTTGAAAGTTTCCTTCAAATGCTTTAAATGGTCCTATGCTCGCAGGGACTTAACCAACATATCGTCAATATAAACTTCCATTGATTTTCCTATTTGTTCTTCGAACATTCGATTTACTAGGCATTGGTATATCGCACCAGTATTTTTTAATCCAAACGGCATTATGTTATAATAGTATATGTCGTTTTTAGTGATGAAAGAGGTTTGTTATTGATCACCTAGGTCCATCCGTATTTGGTTGTACCAAGAATAGGCATCGAGAAAGTGGAGGATCTCGTGGCCGGCCTTGGCATCGATCATACAGTCAATGTTGGGCAAGGGAAAAGAGTATTTGGGGCATGTTTTATTCAAATCTTTGTAATCTACACACATTCTTAGTTTATTCCCTTTTTAGGGACTACCACTACGATTGCTAACCAAACTGGGTATTTAACCTCTCGAACGGACCCTATTTTAAGGAGTTTAGATACCTCGTCCTCCATGAAAGCATGTTTGACCTCAGACTGGGGTCTCCTCTTCTGCTTGGTCGGACTGATGTTTGGGTCCATGCTTAGTTTTTGAGTAGTTATCTCTGGTGGGGGGGGGGATCCCTGCCATGTCAAGATGGGACGAGGCAAAACTATCTATTTTAACTATAAGAAATTGAATACATTTTTCCTTGAGCTCGGGAGCTAACCCCGTGCCCAGGTATACCTTCTAATCGGGCAAATTCTCGATCAATATAACTTGTTCCAGCTCTTCGACCATTGATTTCATTGAGTAGGAGTCATCGGGGGCAATGAAAGATCGGGGAACCCCATAATCATTGTCTTCATTAGTCTTCTGCTTATCCAATCGGGTCGCGACTAGTATCGGTGATTGTTATTTAGTCTCTTAGTTTGTGTCCGAGATTGGTTCTTTCGACATTATGGATGTTGATATCGGAACCATTTCTTCGACTGCAAACATTTCTCTTGCGGTCAGTTGTTCCCCGTAGACTGTCTTAACCCCCCTCCCCTCGCGGTCAGGAATTTCAACACTTGGTGAAAAGATGAGGGCACAACCCTCATGTGATGGATCCATGGCCTACTGAGGAGGGAGTTATACCTCATGTCCCCTTCGATAACATAAAAGTTTGGCCTCTCGTATGATCCCGGAGGTTCTAACCGGTAATGTTATCTCTCCCTTGGTTGTTTCATATGCCATTTTGAACCCGTTTAGGATTCGGGCTGCAGGCACAATTTTGTTTTTCAGGCCGAGATGTTCTACGACCTTCGACCGAATTATGTTGGCCGAGCTACCTGGATCAATTAACACACATTTAATTATAGTTTTATTTACGAGTACAGATACTACCGGTGCATCGTTATGAGGTTGTATAGTCCCTTTTGCATCCTTGTCGTTGAAGTATAAGACTCCTTCAGGCTTGTAGTCTCGAGTTCGTTTCTCCTTGGTGATGGAGATTCTGGTGCATTTCATCACTGTCTCTCATGGGATATCGACCCCACCGTTGATCATATTAATGACGTGTTGAGGTTCAGTATCCTTTTATTCCATATGTCTGTTAGAATCTCTGTACCTGAAATGATTCTTGGCCTGATCGCTTAAGAATTCTCGAAGGTGTTCGTTGTTGAATAGTTGGGCTACTTCTTCCCTCAGTTGTCAATAGTCTTCCGTTCTATGACCGTGTGTTCCATGATACTTACATACCTGGTTGGGATATCTTTAAGTTGGGTCGGATTGTAGAGGTCGAGGCCATTTGGTATCCTTGATTCGCCCGATGGCTGATACGCTGGCGGCCGCATAGATATTGAAGTTGTACCCCGATAGCCTCGGCGGTTCTTTAGGCCCGATGGACCCGTCAAAGCTATTTTTGATCATGACTCCCCGATTGCTTCAAGTTTATTCATTTCTCCTTTCACTTCTTATGGGGTTTTGCCCGGATCTACTACTCCACTGATCTCCATTATATGGACGGTACCGATCCATGTTTGATCCCGGTTCACGATCGACGTCTCTCTTAACTCTGTCGAGGGTCCTGGCGGGGTAATAGACTCCTAAGAGGCCCCGAGTTGATCATCTTCGACCGTGATTATTGATTGATACTGATAGTGTACATCGACCCAGGTAATGGCAGGGTATTCGATTAGATTCTGCTTCAATTGCTACGAAGCCACCGAGCTTCGAATATTAAGTCCCTGAGTGAAAGCTTGTACGGCCCAATCATCAGTGACCGGCGGCAAATCTATTCGTTCCACTTGAAAAGGTCCGATTTCCTGGTTTCGGCCTTGATGGCACCAACATGTGCTTTTATAAAAGAATATGCAAGCATAGTAAATGAATCAATAGAATTGGGAGATAGGTTGTGATACCATATCATGGCTCCCTTCGATAGGGTCTCCCCAAATTTCTTCAACAAAACAGACTCGATTTCGTCGTCTTCCAAGTCGTTCCCTTTGATGGCACATGTATAAGAGGTTATATGCTCGTTTGGATCGGTCGTTCCATTGTACTTAGGTATTTCGAGCATACGAAATTTCTTAGGGATCGGTTTTGGGGCCGCGCTTGAAATTATAGGTTTTGACCTTTTTATCGTTCGCTTTGATCTTCTTTTCCCCTAACTCTATCAGCTTTGTCAGTTCCTTGAACATTTTATAATTTCGGGTTTAGTCCCCGACTCTTGTTCATTTGATCTTACCATGGATGGTCCCATTCTGTGGATGACTTCTTGGGGTGGACGGGGTTAAACCCTGCTCGGTGCCTGGGTTTGGCTCTACAACTTAGCTATCACCACCTGTTGAGCTTGCAGCATTTCAAAGATCAAGCGTAGGCTGATCCCGTCTGCTTCGATGTTTTGTGTGTTTTGAGCTGCAGATCGGGTTCCACTATGGTCGCTGTTTTCGGGACCAGTATGCGGGTTCGCGTCGATGGCCACATGTGAATTAATGTCAATCGGATCTGCGGCCCGAGTTCTAACGAGGTCAGCGGGTGGCCTTACATCACCGGGCGCCACGTTGTTATTCTCACCTTGATGACTAGATCCGTTGTCGATATGCAAGGGCAGTAATTGGGAGTTTGTCATTTTTAGCCTGAAATCAACAACACTTCAAAGAGCAAGTGTAAAGTAGTGTGTGTTATAGAGATTTGTATCAAATAACCACTATTATCCTTGGCCCCACGGTGGGCGCCAAACTATTTACCCTCAAAATCGGATAACAATTGAATTTATACGTATTTTTAAGGATACATGATATAATTTGATACAAAGTGAGAAATCAGATTTTATATGGAAAAATAAATAGAAACACAAATGCAAACTACGCAGATTTAACAACTTAAGCCTTGCAAAGTTAACTTCCTTCGAATTTAAGAGTGATATTATTGGGACCAAAATATTATTGAAGCCAAAATAATATGAACAAAGTTGGAAAAGATAGTATGTTGTTCTTTGTAGTATGTTACAATATGCCTAATGAATTACTCAGTTCCCTTTATATATCCAGGGAGATGAAGCCTTTAAGACATTATTTTATAAGAAATTATGCAGACCGTTGTCTCCCTTTTTTACTTAATCCCGTGATTTCTACCGTAATAATTGGTTAATGGCGAGAATCATAGATCCTTGTCGGATGAGTTCGCAAAGAATTTCTTCGAGGCCGTTTGAAGCAGGTTCGGTCGTGCCCTCGATAAACTCGAGGGCAAATCTAATAATCTTATTCAAACTTCGATCCTCGATATCGAACTCGGTTACATCTGTAACTTCGATCTCTTACGTATGTGCCAAACCTTGACCAATTGTTCCAGATGCTCGATGAGCATCGAGCTCAGTTCTACCCGTATACAATTATAAAAAGGTATTTACAAAGAAAATATTCCCCTTTATATTTTGTTGATTATTGAATAATAACAAATCAAAGTTATAAAGTATGTACTTTCAACGTAAACATGAATAGCCTGTTTAGCCAAGTTTCTAAAATCAGCTTATTTTAAAGTGCTTTTTTTAAAAAGTATTTTTCAAAGAAGTAATTTTTGTGAGAAATAGTTTGTGTTTGACTAATTAATTTGAAAAATACTTATGAGCATCAATTAGTATTTGGCCTAACTTTTAAAAAGTGATTCTAAGTGTATTTTTTTCAAAAGTGATTTTCAAAAAGCTTTTTTAGAGATAAGCTACCAAAAGCCTCGCCAAACGCCTTAACTTTGAATAAAAGCAATTTTGGCTAAAAAAAAAATTTTCGCCAAAAAAGAAACTTAGCACCCGTTTGTGCATAAAAGGTTTTTTTGCTTTTTTCGATTTTTTTTTTCAAAAATGTGTTCATGGAATTTTGGAAGTTTTTAAAAAAAATTCAAAAATGAGTTTAAAAAGTGATTTTGACCTCTTCTTCAAAATTTTCAAAAAAACTTTCTTCCTCACTCATAAACTGCAATTTTTTTTCAAATGAAATGCATGTCCAAATATAATTTTAAATTTCAAATACTATTTTTCAACTTAACTCCAAATACTTTTTTTCTTTTAAAAATTATAATTTTTATGTCCAAACGCCTACTTAGACAAACAGGGCTAGAAGTAAATGAAAAAGAAAAAGGGAGAGAACATAAAACAAGCTTAACTTTCACAGAAAAAAGGGAGTGGGGTTGGAGATATACCTGTTAATCGGGTCGAGCTGACCCGTTTACAATCCGGTTCATCCCGGTACTGTAGCGTGGGGGCAGGCTGGGACGGGTTGGGCGGGGAGCGGGGAGCGGGTTTCAAACGAACAGTTTTTTGATACCGGTGCACCGGAACCCACTACCCGTTAACGGGCTTACAACCTGGTTCTCCCCGTTTTTTAACGTTTTATTTTATTTTATTTATTTATTTATTTTTAATTTATTTTTTACCATTGCCACAACGACCCTTTTTTGCAAAAATGGCCATTTCAGCCTACCCCTTAAGAAAATAGCCCCCATACCCCATTAGCTAAAATGATTGTTTTAGGTTGTTCACCTTTTAGTTTTGCTTTTTCACCATATCTTGTTACTTATATTCAAAGAATTTATAACCATTTGTTTAAAGGTATTCCGAGAAGTACTTGTAGAGCTGATATCTTTAGGCTTTTTGGACAATATCATACATATATACGTTATTTGTTCGCCAATCTTTCTTGTAGATTTTATCTTACTTCTGATATTGGTCATGTTGTAAATAGTAATGATTATTTGACTGTTATATGCCATTGGATAGATGATAATTTTTGTATGCAAAAACGTATTATTGCTTTTAAATAAGATGAAGATCAAAGTCATACTGGTGCATTTATAAGTAATACTATCCATGAAGTTGCTATATTTTATAATCTTGCAGAAAAAGTTTTGTGTGTGTCATTTGATAATGCTTCTAACAACAATGCTGCAATTACAATATTAAAATTGCATCTACACCCACCAATTTCTGAAATATTTCATGTTAGATGTGCATGCCATATTTATAATTTGATTGTGAAGAGTGACCTTGAATTGTTTAGAGATGATATCACATTAGTTAGAAGAGTTGTTGGTGTAATTCAAGGAAATAATAGAAGTGCTATATTAAATGCATTTAAAGAAAAATGTGTACACTATGGACTAAAACCAAAACTCATGCCTGAAGAAATAGTTACTAGGTGGAATTATACTTATTTATTTTTAAAATGTTGTTATAAATATAGAATGCCTACAACTGAAGTTGCTAATTCTCATTGTACCGTTCCTAGCCGTTTGTTAACATCTAGAACTTGGGATGTCATTGAAGATGTTGTAAAGTTTTAAAAAAAAAATTGTGGCTACACTTGAGTTTTCTGGAGCTTATTATCCTACTATTGCAAATGGTTTAGTTCATATTGCTGAAATTTCTCTTTTACTATATAATTTGAAGAAGAAAGAAGGATATACTTCTGTTGTTGAATCTATGCTAGATAAGATTAAAAACTATTTCTACCCAATTCCCTCTATTTACCTAATTGGTGCTATTTTAAACCCTTCTATCAAAATTGCCAATTAAGCGGAGGACCAAGAAATTAGATATAATGGTTTATGGTTCTGATTCAACCAATGCCGGAAACCAAGAACCTCATGTTGACATGGATGAACTTATAAAAATGATGCAAAGCATGTGATGTACTATTTTTTTAATTTTATAATTGCTGTAAACTTTTAATTTGCAAGTTCAAAAATAACAAAATAAAAAAAGAACTTGCAACTTAATTTGAAGTATTATATATTATTCAATAAAAATATCAAATGAAAGTTTTCGGAGCTTGATCCTTACATATTGCCTATTGGTCTTATTAAATAATTTTTTGTAGATACTTACTTTCAAATTTCAATTTTAAAATTATAAATTCAAATTTTAAATTTAAAACTTTAAACTTCAAAGTTTAATTCTAAGCCTTAAAAGTTTGCAAACACTTAAGTATCAATAACATTGAATAAGAAAAATAAAATTTACTTAAAAAAAAAAAAATTCCACGGCCCGGTCCAGCCCGCTAAGCCCGAACCCGGACGGACAAAAAAAATCCAAAAAAGTACAGCTAACAGCCCACAACGTTAAACGGACGGGCTATTTTTTTTTTGTCCAGCCCGTCCCAGCCCGCCCGTTAATCACCCATAGTTGGAGATGACTTTCGAGACAGCTTCTGGATGGATATTGGGTAGTATATACAACACCAATTAGATAGAAAGCTGAAAACGATGGAAAGATGAATCAGCTAAAATGACTGTACGTTAAACGGACGGGCTATTTTTTATTTTTGTCCAGTTCGTCCCAGCCCGCCCGTTAAACACCCATAGTTGGAGATGACTTTCGAGACAGCTTCTGGATGGATATTGGGTAGTATATACAACACCAATTAGATAGAAAGCTGAAAACGATGGAAAGATGAATCAGCTAAAATGACTGTACGTTAAACGGACGGGCTATTTTTATATATATATATATATATATATATATAAATCGAGGTGTTTGCTGATGCATGAATGTAAACCCATACCATCTATCCCCTTATAGCTAGAAAACAAGTTGCTCTTGTATAAGAAAATGACACTTTACTAGTGTTTGCTAAATAAGAAACATTATTTATTCGTGGATTTCATTAATTGTCATGCACTCCTAAATATATCCCCAAACCTCGGTTTGGGGACTTAGAGAGGAATTTTGCCTTTATAGTATTGGTTTAATTTGCCCAATTCCTTTATCAATGATTCAGTATCTAAGCAGATTCAGGAAAAAGGGATACTAAGAGCTTGTTTGGATGGTTGTTATGTATCATATCGTATTGTATTATATTGTATCGGTTTGTATTACTTTGATGTATACAATATATGGATAGATTGTATTATTTGTTGTCGTTTCATGATGTCATGCACCAACAATATAAAGAATAAACGTGTAATATTACAAAGAAAAATAAGATACAGAGGTAGAATTATTATATAAAGAGGTAGGGTAAAGGATAAAATATGATTATTTAATAATAAAGAAGGTCAAGATGAGAAAAAAAATAAGGTAACGATGCGACCACACTAAATCGGTCGTTCTATAAAGTAGCAATTTTTGTTGTTCTATAACAACGGATTTAACGATACGATATAAGAAAATTTAAGTAACAATCAAAATAAATATTATATTTAACGTAACAATATAATACAATATAACAGGTAACAACCATCCAAACAAGCCGTAATTGAAGAAGAAGAAGAGGAGGAGGAGGAGGAGGAGGAGGAGGAGGAGGAGGAGGAGGAGGCAGCAGCAATGCGATTAAATATTAGATATTTTATTAAGTGTGAGTATGTTTTCAACAACGGCTCCCTAAAAGTGCTTATTGGTGCACTTAATCCGTAAAGATAGACAGCCTGGGCCGTTGGGCTTTAGAGGGTCCTGCGTACATCTCGTAGAGGATCCGGCCCATCCGGGAGTTATTACAATTGTTCATTTTTAGAAGGGATTTCTACATAAATAGCCTCGCCGAATTCAATATTTACTTTTTCTAGTCGGTGCTCATTATATATTGCTTCTTCTACATACTTTTACATAATAAAAAATGATAGTAATTAAGATTCATTAAAAAAAAATTAAAATCCAGTTATGGGACAAGAACCCTTTCCCATATCATGCACTAATGAATTTTTAATGGCTAACTCGATCGAGGCACGATTATACACTAATCATACATATATTACACATTCGCCTGCTATTTTTAATTTAGGCAATTGAACAAGTGTCTATTTAGGTTAATCCTTCTTAGAAAAATAGAGTATATATGACAAGCTCGACATTTCTAAAGTTAACAGTTAAATGGCTTAACCTTATAATTACTGCGCTAATATATTGGGGCAAGTGAACAAATAGCCATTCTCAGGAATGTTATCCAGAGATTAGCCAGTAGTTATTTTATTTTAATAATTTAAACTTGCTTACCCTCATAATGGATAACAATTGAATTTATACGCGATTTTAAAGATATGTGGATTGATTCAATACAAATTATCAAGAATGTTAGATAAGTGAATTAAAGATAAAATAAATAACCAAACTAGTTCTGACGTTGAGTCCGGGCTCGGATCTAAGCTTAACAATTATTCTGCCATCGATTCGGAGCCAAACATGTATGAAGAACTAGAAATTTTAAAACAACTTTCAATAGCGAGAAAGCACAGAAACAAGTTTGTATTGCCATGATATGCATGTTACAGTGTGTTTATTGAATAAGAAAGTTTCCCTTTATATAATAGAGGAGTTTTATCCCTAGTACAACTCTAAAAATGGTAAAAGTCCTCATTGTACATCAATTACTGATATTCTACAGACATCGGACGAGATCCTCGTTGTGATATCTGGTTGGGTGCGGATATCATGGCCCTCTGTTAGTCGTGTGCAATCGTTTGTAGTACTTTCCGAGGTCTTGGAGCTCGTACCATATTCGAGGGGTGTTTCCTTGCCGGGACCGGTGGCGAGCACTCTGTTCGGGCCTTAGTACGAGAAGTTTCCAGCTTCGATTATGATTCCATGTAGTTATGTCCTTGCTTTGTTTGACCCACCGGGAAATTTGGGTGCTCATTAGCCCTGGTTTTACCCATACACAGAAAGTCCCCTCATTTCCCAAAGAGTAGGTTTGCTGAAACAATAGATGAACCCAGTTCTTTCCTTCGCACGTTACAACGTCCTATTAGTCTCGTCGTTCTGACTTCGGACATGTGTCGTTCAATGGCTGGTTGCCTTCGAATGCAAAACGCTGCGAATTTCCTCCTATAAAAGCATTGACCCTTTGTACTTTTTCTACTTTCCGATCCAAACTTCCACCTTTGAACTCACTAGCGACTGTCAAGTTTTTCAAATCTTTATATCTTCATATTTGATCTTCTAATTTTCATAGTTGTTCTTATGTTTCTACAGAGATCTTCATCCTACCTTCAAAACTTCATATTCTTCTCTTCAACCTTCATACTCTTGTCCTTCAAATCTTCATCTTTTCTTCTTCAAATCTTCACATTTGTTTCCAAATTATAATGGCTAAACCTTCCAAATTGGTTCCTCAGCAGGCTGCCCCTTCATCTTCCCACCCGGCCACATATGTCGAGGTGGCTGCTTTTGAGGCAGCTGATCCCGAGGTGGCCGTCCTCGAGGCAGTAGCTCCCTAGCCCCCCGTGAAAAATTGTATACCCGGGGGTTGTTCAATTTCAGACGACTTCAAAGTCGAGAAAGCCTTATCCAAACAAGACCGGAGATGAAGGGGCATGGAGATACATATGCTCCATTACTGAGGATACCTTTCCCATAGTCCGGGAGGACTGTAAATGGGAAGGCAAAGACATAGTTATCCCCGATCCAGAGGATGATATCACTACTCATGTGGAGGGGTATTTAAGTGTTTACACTTACCCCTTCACGCTGGGCCCGGTAGACCCAATCATTTTTGCCTTCTACAAGAGATACGAGGTGTGCCTTGGGCAAATCCACCCGTCTCTTTTGAGGATCGTGATCCTTCTATGTTATTTTGTGAACAATATCGAGTCCCATCGGTTCACCCTCGACCATTTACTCTATTTTTATAGTCCCCAGATTCACCTACGGGGACTAATCAAACTTACTTGTTGGGCCATCAAGGCCCCCTTTTTGAGCATTGATGATTGACAGAGGTGCTTTGTTCGAGTGAAAACCCAAGATTTGATCCCTCTCGAATTCCTGTTATTTTATGAAAAATGGATTGCATCTCGTACGTGTTGCCTTTTCTTAAGTGTCAAGTTCCTTTTGTTTCCTTTCTCACTATCAGTATTGCTGGTCGTGCAGCTATTTCCCGGGTTCCCAATGCGGTCCCCTGGATCAAGGAGTGGATTGAAGGCGAAATCTTTCTAAGAGTCGATGAGAGGCCCGTTCCCATGGTAAGGTTCTCCTCCTAATAGCTATTACTATGCTCTACACTTATATAATGTTGAACTCTTTTCTTTATTTCGCAGGTTTGCCTAAGACCACCAAACTTTGGCCGTTGGAAGGTGACGAGGATGTGTCCTTATCCGTTGATCCCTCCGTTACGGCTCGGCCTCAGGTTTTTGCGAAGGATAAGAAGATAAAAAAGAAATCCTTGGGCTTAGAGGGGCCCGAGGTAAAGATAAAAAAGAGGTCGGCTATTCGGGCTCACAAGCCCAAGAAGAATACCGGGTCCTGGGTACCAGACTCTGACTTGCTTTACCGGCTTAGGGATGAGTCTGAAGAAGAATATATCTTCGTCGCTCACGGATTGACCCTTATCGTGGAACATACGACGACCGGGGAGAAAGGCCACGAGATCGAACTCCTTCCGGTCCGAGAGGCCGAAGTGGAGATGGAGGATGCCACTTCTCAAGAAACTACATGTGCCCTAAAGGAGACCGGTGTGACTGACATCCTTGAGATGCCCTCCTACACCTATTCTATGCTCGAAGAGGCCCAAGAGGGAAAAGAACAATCATGTGAGGAGCACAAGGTGCAGAGGACCCTTTCCACTCCTTCTTCGATGGCATGGATATGGACTTATGTGTAAACGATCTCAGATTTGAATTTTGATAATTCCAATAGCTCTGTATGGTAAGTTTGGACTTAGGAGCATGTCCGGAATATTATTTGGAGGTCCGTAGAGGAATTAGGTTTGAAATGCCAAAAATTTAATTTTTGAGAAGTTTGACCGGGGGTTGACTTTTTGATATCGGGGCCGGAATCCGATTATGAAAATTGGAATACCTCTGTTATGTCATTTATGACTTGTGTGCAATATGTGAGGTCAATCGAATGTGATTTGTTAGGTTACGGGGTTGTTTGTAGAAATTAGAAATTTCAGAGTTGATTAGGCTTGAATTGGGATGTAATTCATGATTTTAGCGTTGTTTGAGGTGATTTGAGGATTCGACTAAGTCCGTATGATGTTTTAGGACTTGTTGGTATATTTGGTCAAGGTCATGAGGGGCTCGGGTGAGTTTCGGATGGTTAACGGGTTGGATTTTGGACTTGGAACTCTGCTGGAATTGCTCTGATGCTCCATCTGGTTTCCTTCTTCGCGTTCGCGAGTGGAGCCTCGCGTTCGCGAAGAGGAACTAAGAGGCTGGCAATATTTTCTCTTCGCGTTCGCGAAGAGGAGCACGCATTCACGAAGGGTGGACTGGGTGTGCATCACAAACATGAGAGGTGTTACGCATTCGCGAAGAAGAGAGGAAGCAACTGAGGACCCCAGTCAATTGGTCTACGCGTTCGTGTAGGGGAAGTCGCGTTCGCGTAGTGAGGGGGAACGAAGCATCGCGTTCGCGATGGGTTGAACACGTTCGCGTAGAAGGCATTGAGGCAAAGGCATTTGTACTTTCACGAATGCGAGGGTAATGTCGCGTTCGCGAAGAAGGATTTGGACGAGAGATATTTTGTGCTTCGAACGCGAGGCACTGACCGCGTTCGCGAAGAAAAAAAACCTGGGCAGTGAATTCCCATTTTCAGTTTTTGACGATTTGGAGCTCGAATTTGGGGCGATTTTGGGTGATTTTTAGGGGAAACAACGGAGTAAGTGTTCTTAACTCAATATTAGTTAAATTACCTGAATTCATGGTTGTTTTTATCATTTAATTGGTGAATTGAGTTGAGAAAAATTGAAAACCCTCTTGGTTTAAATTGTAGATTTGAGGGTCGAGTTGGGGTCGGATTTTGGTAAAATTAGTATGGTTAGACTCGTGGTTGAATGGGCTTCCGAATTTTATAACTTTTGTCGAGTTCTGAGACGTGGGCCCCACTAGCGATTTTTGAGCTAATTTTCAGATTTTTATGGAAAATCATTATTTTCTTATGAAGTTAATTCCAATGAGTTTTATTGACTGAAATGAATTATATATGACCAGATTCGAGGCATTTGGAGACCAATTCACGAGGAAAGGACTTTGCAGAATAAGAATTTCACGTCTTGAAGTAACAATTTTAAATCTGGTCATGAGGGTATGAAACCCCGAATTTTGGTATCATGTGATTATTTTGGAGGTGACGCACATGCTAGGTGACGGACGTGTGGGCGTATACCGAGATTATTACAATCTTGCGGTTGGCTGGGATTTATATTCGCGAGATTGTTCGCCTACACGGTGTACCGGTGTCCATTATTTCAGATCGGGGTACGCAGTTTACCTCACAGTTTTGGATGGCAGTGCATCGAGAATTGGGCACACAGGTTCAGTTGAGTACAACATTTCATCCTCAGACGGACGGACAGTCTGAGCGCACTATTATGGCAGATATTGGAGGATATATTACGTGCTTGTGTCATTGATTTTGGGGGTTCTTGGAATCAATTTCTGCCACTCGTAGAGTTTGCTTACAATAATAGCTACCAGTCAAGCATTTAGATGGATCCATATGAAGCTTTATATGGGAGACGGTGTCGGTCTCCGGTGGGTTGGTTTGAGCCGGGTGAGGTTAGACTATTGGGTACTAACTTGGTTCAGGATGCTTTAGAGAAGGTCAAAGTAATTCAGGAACGGCTTCACACTGCACAGCCTAGACAGAAGAGTTATGTCGATAGGAAGGTTCGTGATGTTGTTCACATGGTTGGGGAGAAGGTTCTGCTCAATATCTCACCCATGAAGGGTGTGTTGAGGTTCGGGAAAAAGGGCAAGTTGAGCCCTCGATATATTGGGCCTTTTGAGATACTTAAGAAAATTGGGGAGGTGGCTTATGAACTTGCTTTGCCACCTAGTCTATCAGGTATTCATCCAGTGTTCCATGTATCCATGCTCCGAAAGTATGTCGGGGATCCATCTCACATTCTGGATTTCAGTACAGTACATCTGGACGGTAAGCTATTTTAGACCGACAGGTTAGAAAGTTGAGGTCAAAGAACATAGCATCAGTGAAGGTGCAGTGGAGAGGCCAACTAGTCGGAGAAGCTACTTGGGAGACTGAGCAGGGGATGCGGAACAAATATCCTCACTTATTTGAGACTCCAGGTATTATTCTAAACCCGTTCGAGGACGAACGTTTGTTTAAGAGGGGGAGAATGTAACGACCCGGTCGGTCATTTTTAATATTGTAACCTCGTTCCCCCAATTACTGCTCACTTTATGTCTTGCAATTGATTTATGACTTATCAGGTTAGTTGGTTCCGGTCCGGAAAGAACTCGGAGTCAAATGAGATACTTAGTCTCATAATTGAAAATTTAAGTTAGAAAAATAGACCGGATATGAACTTATGTGTAAATGACCTCGGATTTGCGTTTTGATGATTCCAATAGATCTGTATGGTGATTTTGGGCTTAGGAGCGTGTCCGGAATATTATTTGGAGGCCCGTAGAGAAATTAGGCTTGAAATGCCAAAAGTTTAATTTTTGAGAAGTTTGACCGGGGGGTTGACCTTTTGATATTGGGGTCGGAATCCGATTCTGAAAATTAAAATACCTCTATTATGTCATTTATGACTTGTGTGCAAAATTTGAGGTCAATCGGACGTGATTTGTTAGGTTCCGGAGTCGTTTGTAGAAATTAGTAATTTCAAACTTCATTAGGCTTGAATTGGGGTGTAATTCATAGTTTTAGAATTGTTTGAGGTTATTTGAGGATTCGACTAAGTCCGTTGATGTTTTAGGACTTGTTGGTATATTTGGTCGAGGTCCTGAGGGGCTCGGGTGAGTTTCGGATGGTTAACGGGTTGGATTTTGGACTTGGAACTCTACTGGAATTTTTCTGATGCTCCATCTGGTTTCCTTAATCGCGTTCGCGAGTGGAGCCTCGCGTTCGCGAAGATGAACTAAGAGGCTGGCAATATTTGCCATTCGCATTCACGAAGGGGAGCACGCGTTCGTGAAAGGTGGACTGGGTGTGCATCGCGAACGCGAGAGGTGTTACGCGTTCACGAAGAAGAGAGGAAGCAGCTGAGGACCCCATGCAATTGGTCTACGCGTTCGCGTAGGGGAAGTCGTGTTCGCGTAGTGAGGGGGAACGAAGCATCGCGCTCGCGATGGGTTGAACGCATTCGCGTAGAAGGCATTGAGGTAAAGGCATTTGTGCTTCACGAACGCGAGGGTGATGTCGCGTTAGCGAAGAAGGAATTGGACGGGAGATATTTTGTGCTTCGCGAATGCGAGGCACTGACCGCGTTCGCGAAGAAGAAAAGCCTGGGCAGTGAGTTTAAGTTCTGAATATGGGACTTTGTCCCATTTTCAGTTTTTGACGATTTGGAGCTCGGATTTGAGGCGATTTTGGGTGATTTTTAGAGGAAACAACGGGGCAAGTGTTCTTAACTCAATATTAGTTAAATTACCCAAATTCATGGTTGTTTTTATCATTTAATTGATGAATTGAGTTGGAAAAAATTGAAAACCCTCTTGGTTTAAATTGAAGATTTGAGGGTCGAGTTGGGGTCGGATTTTGGTAAAATTGGTATGGTTAGAATCGTGGTTGAATGGGCTTCCCGATTTTGTAACTTTTGTCGAGTTCCGAGACGTGGACCCCACAAGCAATATTTGAGCTAATTTTCAGATTTTTATGGAAAATCATTATTTTCTTGTGGAGTTAATTTCAATGAATTTTATTGACTGAAATGAATTATATATGACTAGATTCGAGGTATTTGGAGACCAATTCACGAGGAGAGGACATTGCAGAATAAGAATTTCACGTCTTGAAGTAACAATTTTAAATCTGGTCCTGAGGGTATGAAACCCCGTATTTTGGTATTATGTGATTATTTTGGAGGTGATGCACATGCTAGGTGACGGGCGTGTGGGCGTGTGGGCGTGCACCGAGGGGATTGGGACTTGGTTCGTCCCAAGAAACTATAAAGTTGAATAATTTATTGTTGGCTATATGCTCTCTATGTGTTGATAAAATTTGACTATAAATCATGCTAGAAATCATGCTTAGGTTATGTGATAGTACTGTTGGGACCCACAGAGGTCGCGTACTTGTTGAATTTTCTGCTAAATGCTATATGTACTCAGTCTCAGTTTTTACTTGCACATTTTATCTCAGTATCTGTTATTATTATTAATACATTATATCATTGTTGTTTGGGCTGATTTTATGATTATTGAGAGCCCGAGAGACTGGAGAGATTTATGATTGAGTGAGGATGAGGGCCTAATTGTGAGATATTGATACTATAGCACGTGAGTTGTCCGTACAGCACGTGAACTGGCCGTGCGGATCCTTATATTATACTATAGCACGTGAGTTGGCCGTGCGGATCCTTATATTATACTATAGCACGTGAGTTGGCCGTGCAGATCCTTATATTATACTATAGAATGTGAGTTTGCCGTGCGGATCCTTATATTATACTATAGCAAGTAAGTTGGCCGTGCGGATCCTTATATTATACTATAGAACGTGAGTTTGTCGTGCGGATCCTTATATTATACTATAGTACGTGAGTTGGCCGTGCGGATCCTTATATTATACTATGGCACGTGAGTTGGCCATGCAGCACATGAGTTGGGCGTGCAGATTATAGCGCTTGGGCTGTAGGAGTCCCTCCGGAGTCTGTACACCCCCAGTGAGCGCGAGTACCCATTGAGTGAGTAATGAGGGCTGGGAGCCTAGGGAGTGATGAGGGTTGGGAGCCCAGTGAGTGATTGTTGTTATGAGAGGTTGTACTTGAATTCCATTTGTTGTTGCATTTAGTTGCTATCTGTTATTGTTGTGAAATTTCTGAAAGATTGTTGATATACAGATTACATGAACAGGAACTGTATAAAAATTGATTTGACATTAAACTGCCAGATTTGATAGCATGTCTATTCTTTGCTGGGATTATTGGAAATGAACCATAACTGTGTAGCTCGTTACTATCTTCACTTCCTTATTTATTATTGGTACTTGCTGAGTTGGTTGTACTCATACTACACCCTGCACTTCGTGTGCAGAGTCAGGTATTCCCGGACATAGCAGGTGTTGATTCTTCTGTACAACAGATTTTTTGGAGATTCAGAGGTAGTTGTCATGTTTCGCAGACCTTGTCTCTCCTTCCCTTTCTCTGTATTACTGTATTTTGGTTTTAGACTATTATAAACCGTACTTTTTCAGATTTGTATTCATATTAGATGCTCATGTACTCAGTAACACCAGGTTTTGGGGAGTGTTTGTATTTGTATTTGGGAGATTTTGTATTGTATTTAAATATTATATTTTTAAACTTAAAAGAAATTGTGGTTTAGTGACATTAACGGCTTGCCAAGTATCGAGATAGGCGCCATCATGACGGGTGAGATTTTGGGTCATGACAGATGTATGGTAACCGAGGAGGATTAGACAAAGATGAACGAGGTGGGCATATCGAGCCTCTACAATGAGGCACAACTGATAAGTGAGGATTTTGACTACTTATTAGCTCCTTTTACATTTTATTTTAGTATAAAAGCATTAAAGTATGTTCCCGGAACTGATAAAATTGTGCAAAATTACAGGAATGATGGAAGTTAATCTCCCTAGATGAAATCCGACTCAAAAAAGAGTATTCCAAAGCACAAGGCAGTAAAAGGCACATAAACATAAATGTGCGGTCCACAGAAGGAATTCTGCGGCTGCGGAAAAAATTGCAGACCGCAAAATTCCATCTGTGGCCGTAAACCAAGAAGAAGAGTTTAGCAGACATTTGCGCAAAGTGCGGACCGCACATGAATTGTGCAGCCGCAAAGCTGGGCTAAGAGTCGAAAATCAATCATGCTAAAACTCATATGAGTTTACACGGAAGACGGAATCTCAAAGCGATGTATTAGGAAGAAAGTGGCCAAAATCGGATTTTTATTACTTTCTCTTTTCATTCTATGCCCGTGTGTCTATGTGTGTGGAAAGTGTTGAGGAAAGTGACTGGGATTTGAATTGGCCATCGTCGACTCGCCATTTGCAAATAGTTTCATGAAGTCACGCCATCATGTCTCGTCTTTCATATAGAGATATTGTTTCCTACACTGGGATGAAGGACTAGCAGTGATATATTATTTATGGTCAATTTGTTGTGGCTTGTCGAAAATATTCATCGGTTCTTCATTAACTGTTTGGGGTGGAAGGCCTTGAAAAATCTTGGATATTTTCATGTAAGCTTACAGTAATACTTGAAGTATTCTTGATATAATATATGTAAAGATGAACATATATGATTTTGATTAGAGAAAGAGATCAAATTGTTTAAGGTATTATAATGGTTTAGTTGGAAAACCATTTGGAAAGGGAATTAAAATTTTCATGATTTTCTATACCCGTTATGGAGAATAAAATCTTCCTGATTTTCTACTCCTGCTTCGAGATCAAAATCTGCGTGATTTTTTACTCGTTCGTTAAGATTAAAGTCTTCGTGACTTTCTACTCATTTGTCGGAAATTAAAGTCTAAGTGACATTATACTAGTTTTGGAGATTAAAATCTTAGTGATTTTCTACTCCAATTTATTATTTGGTTTGAAGATTAAAAACTTCACCGTTTATTAAATTTGTTTGTGTCACATATTACTCGGTTGGAAGATTTAAAAACTTCACCTTAATGATTTTGATTGTGTCAGATTGATTTGAAGATTAAAAACTTTACTATTTATTCCGGCTCTGTCGTGATACAAACAAGAGTTCATGTAGTTGTCTCTACAAAGTAATAGGGGCGGTGAATGTGAATCTCCTTTTGAAGAAATATGTTTGGAATATGGTATTATTGATCAAACGACAGCCCCTTAGCCACCGCAATCTAATGGAATTGCAGAAAGAAAGAATAAAACGTTAAAGAAGATGATGAATGCCTTGTTGATAAGTTCTGATTTACCCCGGAACTTGTGGAGGGAAGCTATTTTACAGCTAAATGAATACTCAATCGAGTTCCCCATAACAAAACGGAATCCATTCCATATGAAATAGAATGGAATGAAGCCCAACTTAAATATTTTAAAGTGTGATGATGCTTAGATAAAGTGCAAGTTCCTAAATCCAAAAGGATAAAGATCGGACAGGAAATTATTGATTGCGTTTTCATAAGGATATGCAACAAATTGTGAGGCAAATTATTTTCTGGTTCATAAATCAGAAAATTCCGACATTCATAATAATATGGTAATCGAATGAGATAATGCTGAATTCTTTGAAGAAAATTTATCTGTATAAAAAGGAATGTGAGTCGTCTAGTAAAATATCTAAGCAAACTCGGGAAGGACAACTACTTCTATTGGATCAGATTTTCTGACATTCTTGTCGGAAAATGAGCTTCAAACTTTGAAAGAAGTTATGTCTTACTTAGAAAGAAGCAGTCAATAGTAAGATATAATCCATATTTGGGAGTTAGTTGATCATACTCTAGGGAACAAACCATTGGGTTCCAAATCGATTTTCAAGAGGAAAATAAAAGATGATGGCATTATTGACACGTATAAGGTAAGACTTATTTCAAAGGATATAGACAACGAGAATGCCTTGACTATTTTAACACATACTCGTCGATTATAAGTATTACGTACATATGGATGTTAGTAGCATTGGCTATAATGTATAGTCTTGAAATCCGTCAAATAGATGTAAAGATAACATTCTTAAATTGAGATTTAGA